>NC_056743.1:656356276-656361276 GCF_019279795.1 Protopterus annectens | reverse complement strand
CCTCTTTGGGCAGTGTGTCCTGCAAAAAAATTGTAAAAATGACAAATGTCCTGAGATTTTAGGACAAAATAATTTCATATATTTTATGTAATAGTTGCATAATACAGAATATCTGAAACGCCTAAATATTATAAGAAACAGAATAAGCAACTAAAATGCTACAAGTATAAGCTTTTATTTATGCAAAAAAGTGAAGTTCTGTCCTTTGTACTGGCCGTGGGTATGTTTCGTCCTGCCAAATCTGACATTTGTACCAAAAATGTCTCACTTTGGGCATTTGAAAAGGTGGCAACCCTACAAGATATGTGCGGTTAACGACGCACACTTCTTGATGCTAAATATGAAAGCAATACAAATGTACAAAGTGGCTCGTACTTCTCAATCCTTTTAGAACAAGAAATCTGGAGAACGCCATAAACAATGGGGTCTAGGGATAAGAGCCCAAAATAGGTGCATTTATTTCAGTTTATTTCTGTATTAACATTTGTTTACTGAGAAAGTCTGACTGGGCACAGCTGCCCCTTTTCAGTGGAGGACTGGAGGTCCAGGGGGAAAGTTTCAAGGAAACATTTAATGCAATAAATATTTATAATGATAAGCTTTATAATGTAGTTTTGGTGAATACGGAGCATAGTAGTTGGTATAATAAAATTTGTGTTGATATTCAGACATTAATATACAACAAGCGTTTTAATTAACACTGTTAATAAGGAAGTAGTGATGGAATGATAATTTGTACTAATTAAAAGTAGGTATAGTAGTTTTAAGTACTACAATAAAGTGAGGTATTAGAAGGGGATAAACAGGTTGTGTGATAAGGTGATGGAGTGTTAGGAGAAGCAGTGTCACAGATGACAAGCAGTGACAAAAACAGGAAGGAAAGAGGAAATCTTATAGTAATGGTCTGAAAAGGCAAAGGTGTGAGATTGATATAGGAATTTTATTCCAAGTTCTAGCTACATTATTGGAATAGTGACTGACCCCAGCAGCAATTACAAACATAGAAAATTGGTAGAATAACAGGTTTTGCATTATTTATTTATTTATATATATATTTATTTATTTATTCCAGTTTGGTGACCGGGGAGGTCCACTGGGCTCAAGAGCCCATTTTCAGTGAAGGCCCGGGGAGAAAAGCACCACAACACAAAGTTATATTACATAGAGAATTACAAGAAAAATATTTGCATTGCAATCAACAGGTAGTATATCAATCAACAGAATTTTCTGAAGGGTGTGAAACCTGAAACTCAAAATGCCTGTCAATATTTTCTGACTTCATTTCTCAAGAATCTGCCAAAGATGGACCAGAAAAACAAAATTTTATGTGGAAAAGACCAAAAATACGGGGGGAAAGTCTGGACAGTTCAGAGAGATGGATGGATGGTGCTAGGAAGTAACAGACTATAGCATCTGGCATCTTAGCTATAATCAAACCTCTCAGCTTCTTCACCTCCCAAAAAGATAAATTAGCATTCTCTAAAATAATTAAAAATTGATACAATAACATAATATGTATTACAATACAAGGTAATGCGTAGAATACATCATATGCACAGTATAGATATTCAGTGTGCAGAGTAAATCTGTAAGGCCAAAAGTGAGGGATAGGTGATGGGTAGCTCAATGAACAATGTGGCATTCTGCAGTGCCATGCCATCCTCTAATTCTACATAGAAAATGGATCCTTCTCTGCTGAGTAACGTTAAATTAAAACCTACACTCAATTATTTTTATTGACTTGAATATGAAAGAAAAGTGCCACATGTGGACTTCTTTAATGCAGTATACTGCATTACAAAGACACTTTTTATTTACAGTATTTTTATAGTTGCACTTTGAAAATGGGCTGGGTGTTTATTTTCTATGCTTACCTTCTGAAATGGATGTTATAAGTTATGACTATCACACTTCACATCAATTCAACTGTTGAACTAGGAACTCCCACTTCGAGTCAAATCTGATCAGTCATACTGTAAACTTGCATTTTCCATTAGTAGTACTTGTTAAGATGGGCTATTGACCCCTTTTTCCACCCCTCCCTTTTAAAAGTAGTTTGGGATGCCAGGAAACCCGTCCACAAACAACTGCCAACAGTATTAAAGGAAAACAAAATGTGCTGATATAACTGATCAGGCAATGTCAGGTAGTACAACTGATAAGGAAACATTTGGCAATTATTCTTTTATTAACATTAAATCAATGGCTCAAGTGTACTGAGGCAAAAGAAGATCACTTTAATAGTCATGCAACTGGTATGCTAATGTTATTTTCAGTTTACATTAATGGATGAATAGCCCAAACCCGAATTAAATATAGCAAACAGATATAGCAAGATCTGAAGTATTAATCTGAAAAATGGATACAACTCCAAAACTGACACCAGAAAGAAAATCTAAAATGATTTAGTTTATCCAAATATGATTTTCTTTTAGATGGCATTTTAGGAAAGACAGTACCTCATAAAGAAAAAAAAAACATTCAAAATAAACTGAGATATTCCAGGCTATCAGAATGAGATACTCACGTCTTTACTTAGGTAACTTTCTTAATTAATTAGAAGACTTCTCTGAAGAGGCATGGTAGGCAATAGATATGAGTGAGAGGAGTGAACCAAGAACATCATTGCCACAAAGGAAAAAGGAGAATTAGATTACCTTTAAAAGCAACTTAAGAATGAGAGGAGTTGGAGGTTGCCCATGCTTTACCATTAGGATGCTTGGAATAAAACATAGGAAAGTCATTATTCAAGTATGAAGTAGAGAGAGCCACACCTGGAAGGCCCCATCTTCCAATAATCATGAAAAAGGTTTATTGATGCAGTTACCATTTGTGACAAATGGATAACTTACTGCTTAGTTTGTCTCCTAGAGATTGTCGTAGATTTGGAATACATATGACCTGAAGAGACAAGTCCATCTGAAGTGCCAGTTTTAAAAGTGTCATGGCCTAATATGCACAGTGAATTTATGAGAGAGCATCCTTGTTTATTCATGTAATGTATTTCTATAATTCTGTCACTGGCTGAAGCACTCCTGGTTTCAGCACTGTTTTGAATGTTGACAGAACAGCAAGTCTTGCCATCACTTCCTTGTTACTACTGTGTTAATCCTTTTTATGTAGAGACTACTGGACCTATACCCTGAGGTGTTCGTAAAGGGTTTCCTAGCCAAAAATCTGAAGAGTCTATTGTCAGTCTCTGGTTAGGAAAAAGAGATAAAAAGAGAAGGCCTACATTCCCCGAGATCTGAAAAGTCCACCAGATTAAGTCTGATTCTGATCAAATCAGGAATCAAAAGAAGGATGTGCTCCAGTAGGTGAGTGTTCTAATTCCAACTATCACAACAGTAATACTCAAATTTGTACGTCTTAAACGTATGGAAAATGAATCATGACTTGAACAAAACAGTAAAATTCTAAGCTTGCTGTAATACAATTAATGCAGTTTTGCAGGACACCCCTGTCATGGGGGCTGTATCCCCATTCACCCATCTGAAGTGCTGCAGACTTGGTCTTGGTTTATATTCCCCACACTGGTTAATTTCTGAGAACTAAGATAAGGTCATCAATGGTCACCCATGTTTGGCACCAGAAAAAAACTTGGATAGACCCATTTTCCTTGTTCTGTCAAATGTACAGGCCTTACAGTTTGCTTGACTAGTGGCTATTTATATAAAGATGTACAAAATATTTAACTCGGGTATAAGGTGGTCAACTCAGAAGTTCTTTTGCTTAGCTCTGGCAGAATGGTGCAGGATACGAGGTGAAAACCAGTTTGATAACTGTAAAACAAGACTAAGAAAAAGGTGGAGACTGAAGGCTGAGCTGTCAGGTGTGATGAAGAACTTGGGTAGATTGGGCATTGTGATTTTTCTGAAGCATTCATTAAGCCACCATCCCTGGGCTGCCGTCTAAAAGAAAAATTCTGCTTTGGGCCTAAGTTAGAATGCTTCTGTAGTAAGAATAAATAACCACACCAGGTTATTTACAAATTCAACCCCTTTAAAGCAAAATAATGGATCTCGCAGACAGCCTTAGATCTGAAGACTATAAAAATGGCTCTCTAATCATTCAAAAAAACAGCGGAGTGATTTCACTGAGCTGCAGTACGTGTCTGTAAGACCACTGTTGGTATACTTCCACCTGTGATTTGAAAGGGTCCGACATGATCAATTCTTTGGTGAAGGAAATCATACTATGAAAAACGATGGGTACACGGCCAAAAGTGCACCAGCTGTAAATCCTAAAGTGGAATTGGTAAGAATAAGAGAAGGTGACTTGTTTGAGATGTGCAGTTAAACCCAAACAAGGCCATAGAAAAGATGAGGAAAATGGAAAACAGAAGAAGTTACAAAGAAGCCAAGTACAGTGAAGTAAAATAAGGATGTGGAGCTGGAGAGAGGGGACAGAACAACTCATATGATGAAGAGCTACCCTTAAAAGTCATGGACTGGGGTGGGAGATGGAAAAGGCACAGGGTCAGGAAAACAGGAATGCATGGAAGGAAAATGAGGCCAGGAGAAATGCAAGCATCAACTGGGAGGAGGATGACAGGCAATAAATAAGCAAAGGATGGCATGGAGAGAGAAGATAGATGAGAAGGGAAGGAACAAAACACCATAAACCTAAGGTTAACAGTATCTGTTAAGTACTGAAGGAAGAGTATAACATTCTGTCTCTTCCAAGATTCTTTGAGTTATTTGCAGCTTAATTTAGAATGGAAAAAAAAAGCCTGTGGGGAAAACATGTACACTGAGTGCTGGTTTGAGCAGCAGACAATAAGAGAGTGTACAGTAATTATTTAAATTGTTACCAGAAGCAGAAGAAAAAGGAGTGCTGTGCAGTTTTCTAAAACTAAGAGATGAACACGAGAACTAAAAGAGGATGGGATAAAGAGGTGAAAAGGAGCAGGAGTAGTGTAGAAGGCCACTTGCCAAAAGGCAGTAGTTCACCATATGGATGTTATGATGTACTGTTTAACATAGCACTATCTGTTCTGG
>NC_056743.1:656323767-656355776 GCF_019279795.1 Protopterus annectens | reverse complement strand
ACAGAGCATGGTTCTTGAAGTAATAGCTACCAAAAAGAGAGTTTTCCAAGATAGTAACTTCATTGAGCATGAAGCCGCAGGTTCAAAGGGGGGAAGAATTAAGGACGCCAGAACCAAGTTGAGATCCCATTGAGGAGGAGGATCCCTGATAGGTGGTTTGAGGAGAAAAACTCCCTTTAAAAAGGCTTTGCAGTTTGTGAGACATAATGGAGGACTCTGAGACTCCAACATGAAAGTTAGATATAGCTGCCAATTGAAATTTGATGGTAGGGAGATGAACCTGAGTGGAAAAGTTCGGCTAGAAAGTCCAAAACTGATTGAATGGAAGCAGTGAAAGGATCTATATCCTTTGAATGTGCCCAACAGGAAAAACGTTTCCACTTACTATGATAAATCTTCCGAGTGGAAGATTTATGAGAGGCTATCAAAATATCTCGAACTGAGTGAGATATTAGGGGAAGCCTGGCTAGAGTTGGAATTGGAGAAACCACGCTGTGAGGTTCAGAGAAGGGAGGGAGTGATGCAACTGACCCGACTGATGGGTCAAGAGGTCTGGAACTGGGTCCAGATGCCAGGGTTGCTCCAACAGATAACGGTGAAGAAATGGGAACCAAAACTGTCGAGGCCAGTAAGGGGCAATGAGGATCATGGAAGCTTTCTGAGCGATGGCTTTCTGTATTAGTTGAGATATCAGTGGGAAGGGAGGAAAAGCATACAGAAGTCCCCTGGGCCAATCGTGGACTAGAGCGTCTCTGCTGGGGTGGCCTGGTTGGGGAAAGAGGGTGAAAAAATCGTCGCACTTGCTGTTTTGGGGAGTAGCGAAAAGGTCGCAGCAAGGCCGGCCCCACTTTCGAAAAACTTTCTCCAACACTGAATTCTTCAGAGACCACTCGTGAGGCATGAGAATAGCTCTGCTCAATTTGTCCGCAATCACATTAGACTTCCCGGGAATGTGCATTGCTAACAGAAACCGCTGAGAAGAAATCG
Source organism: Protopterus annectens (assembly GCF_019279795.1). Taxonomy (NCBI): domain Eukaryota; kingdom Metazoa; phylum Chordata; order Ceratodontiformes; family Protopteridae; genus Protopterus; species Protopterus annectens. The sequence goes on along the minus strand of NC_056743.1, from coordinate 656,354,789 downwards.
CCCATTGCCACAGTCAGAGTGCCTCTCGACATAGGGGGTAGGATCTGGTTCCGCCTTGTTTGTTGATGTACAACACTACAAACATATTGTCTGTCTGAATTGCTATAGTTCCTTTGGGAAGAGAGTCTTGTAGGGCTTGCAACGCTAGAAGCACTGCTCTCATCTCTAGGACATTTATGTGCAAGTGGTGTTCGAAAGGTTGCCACATGCCTTGGACCGTCCTGCCCTGGTAATGCCCCCCCCACCCGATCAGGGAGGCGTCCGTTGTCAGTGTAGCAACCGGAGGGGGAGGAACAAAGGGTCTCCCTAGGAAGAGCTGGGGGGATGTGATCCACCAAGAAAGATGATTCCTGCACGATTGTGTTATCGCAATGGAATGGGACATTGGAAGTTGTTGGTATGACCATTGTGTGAAGAGCATCCATTGTAAGATTCTCATGTGGAATCGGGCTAAAGGGAGGAGAGGGAAAGCAGCCGCCATTATCCCTAAGACCTTCAGGATCAGTCTGACTTTGATCTTGTTGCTCTGCAAGACAAGAGAGACTTGTCTGTGTATGTCTGTTATTCTCTGCTCTGTGAGTCTGGCTGACATGTTGACTGTGTCTAGATTTGCGCCTATGAAGGTAATAACACGACAAGGCGACAAGACAGACTTTTCGTAATTTATTGAAATGCCTAGTGTTTGACATGTGTGAAAGGTGTAGTCTCTGGCAAGAAGCAGAAGATGCTTGGTGGGGGCTGTAAGGAGCCAGTTGTCTAAATACGGAAACACTTGGAATCCTTGCCATCTCAGATGAGAGGCGACCACTGCCATGCATTTGGTAAACACTCGGGGGGGCTGTAGTGAGCCCAAAGGGCAGGGCCCTGAATTGGAAATGACTGGTTCCCAGCCTGAAGCGGAGGAATCTCCTGGAGCGTCGGCTCATTCTGATGTGATGATGCATCCTGGAGATCTATAGAGCACATCCAGTTGTCCCGCCCAAAAGGGGCAGAATGGACTGCAAGCGTGACCATCCGAAATTTTGTTTTCTTGACAAACTTGTTCAAGTTGCTGAGATCCAAAATGGGTCTCCAGTCCCCTGTTTTCTTTGGAACCAAAAAGAATTTGGAGTAGATTCGGATCCTTGTTGGTCTGCTGGAACTGGTTGAATGGCTCTTTTGCCAGCAGCTTTGAAATTTCTAGTGCTGCTTGCTCCCTTTGACTGGGTGGAACGTCTGGAAGGGATTTTCCTGGACTGCTTTGGAATCTTGAAGAAAGGGATTCTGTAGCCTTGGAAATATAGACTGTACCCATTTGTCTTGAGTGAGGGAAAGCCAGGCTTTTGGATACAGAGATAATCTTCCCCGACTGCCTCCGAAGTGGACAGCCGGGCAACACCTCAGGGATGCTGAAAGGGCTTGTCAGAAGGATTCTCAACTGCCCTGATTCTCTTGGGCCCCCTCTGCCTCTAGGATGGCGTCTCCCATTATTGTTCCCCCTCTGTCTCTAGGGGAATGACTCTGTGCATCAGGCAAAACTCCTGTGGTTGCTTGGGAACCACATCTTTCCCCTTCTGGCCTTTGGGGTAAGGCCTAGAAGGAGTAGAAAAACGGACTCCCACAGCAGAGAGAGTCTTGCCTTCAGTCTCGCACCTCGTCAGGGTTTCCTTCACTTGAGGACCAAAGAGGGATGATCCATCAAAGAGGGAGTTAGTGAAGGACGCCTTGAAAGGGTCCAAAGTTACATAGCCGCATCCAGGCGTGCCGTAAGGCCACACCTGTACCTGCCGCTCTACTGCTCCATCCGCATATGAAAGGAGGCACATGGAGGAGTTAACTACTGAGTTAAGGGTCGCCAGCTGAGAGTTCATCCTATCCTGAAAACCCGCAGCTGTTGGATCCTTTAACATTTCACTCGCTTCCTTGAGCAAATCCCTCTGAAGGCAGTGAAATGACACAGGTAATTCAGCGGATAGAAAAGGTCGCTGGCGAGAACATCCGCTTCCGTACCTGTCCATAGTCCTAGACTCCTTGTTAGGAGGATGAACAGGCACTGAAGGATCAGCTAGCTCCTTCTTGGTGGCCGCAGCCACCACCATAGCATCAACAGAGATGCCTTTGGTCAAGAATTCTTTGTCCTTGGGGGCAGTGATAAATTTTGATGGTCTCCTGGGGGTGGGTTCCACTGAGTCAGGAGCCGTCCAGGCCTTCTTTGCCACCACTTGCATAAGGGGGTCAAAGGGAGGGGACACCCAGGAGGTGGAAGGGCGAGAGCCAAACGCCTCAAGATACACCGATTCATCCTCTGAAGGGTTGAGGGCTGGCCAATTCCCCCTCTGTTTTAAGATTTCGAGGATGTCTGCAAAGGAGACATCTTCAGAGGGGGAACAAGGGGAACCTTCAGAATCCTCTAAATCAGTGTCAGAGGTGACAGACTCAGGGGAGTCAATGTGCTTCCTCTTGCACTGCCTCTTCCCAGGGGGCTCTCCTACCGGGTCAGGAGAGGCCTCGGAAGAGGAGGAGATCCCCACTGGGGAAACTTGAGGAGATGGCTCTCTACGATCCGGGATGAGGGGGTGAGAAGGCACCGTGGAAGAAGGGGCAGATGGAGCCGACTGTGGGGTTGAACCAGGTTCTAACACGCTCCTCATGACCTCGAAGGCACCCCTGTCAGGCAGAGCCAGAGATCTCCGCTCCGAAAAGCTGAAAATCTCCCCCGGCACCAACAGTAATGGCTCCGAGGCCGATGTCGGAGCTGAACTCACCAGCGCCGAAGCACCGAGAGGGAGAGCGGGGTCGGACAAGGGTCCGATGCCACTCGCCTCGGAGCCGGCGGGAAGTCTGGTGCGAGATTCTTCCAGAGAAGACATCGGAGCAGACAGCGGCACGAAGACAAGGGTATCGGTTCGCGCAGCCACAGTCTCGGTCCGAGCGCCCGGCTCCAAACTCAAAGGAGTCAGAGGAGGAACATTTTGAGTGACGGGATTAGCCATCGACTGTTGAGTCGGGCTCTGAAGCATTTGGGCCAGTGCCTCGGACTTGAGAAGTCGACTCACCACCCTCTGAAGGTCATGATCTGACAGTCTCGACGACCTAGAGGAGTGAGATCTATGGCTCCATTCAGACAACAATGGCGATGCTGGAGCCGAATGAACGGAGCCGATAGATGGTGACCTTGACCTCTTCCTGGAAGTCGGTTCCGATAACTTTATCGGAGCCGACTCAGCGATGTCCACCTCGGCTCTGGACAGAGCCGAGGAAACAGTAGAAATATATGTTCGAGAATCATCGGCTCCGGCCGGAGCCGATGTTCGAACAGACTTTGAAGCCCCAGGGGACGACTCAGACACTGGAGCAGACGGTCTGGTAGGCTTGGAGGGTTTCCCTGAAGATTGAGTCGGGGGACCCTCAGGCTTTAATAAGCCCCTTAAAATGAGCTTATTTTTTCGCTCCTGCAGGACTCTAGGGCTGAAACCATGGCAAACAGCACATGAGTCCTGCAGGTGCAAAGGTCCCAGGCAGTATACACAAGAAGTGTGACCGTCTGTCAGAGACATCTTCTGACAGCACAAGTCACACTTCTTAAAGCCTGAGACCTTTGATTCTTTAGACATTTCTAAAGAAGAAAGTGTAATCACACACACTCACACACACACACACAGATTACACTAATTGAAAATTAAACTAATTAAATCAAATAATTTCCTACAAAAAAAGACAGTCACTCCAACTACTAGGAAGGGAGGGACAGGGCCTAAAGGCCTAAGGGAAGAACTCTTGAGAGTTTTTTGGAAAAAAGGGGAGAATTTGGAAGGGGATGGTAAGAAACTACCTAATTTAGTAAAATAATAAAGAAAAATTAACTGAAAAGGGGGTCTACCTTAGTTAAACTTAGTTTAAGCAACTAACCTGAAGAGCCGGTTGGAAGAGCACCTCGATCGCTATAGCGGCAAACGAGATCTGAGGAGCTATCGCCTAGCATTGTGGGATATAGGGGAGCCTCGAGCCAGTGGAACTAGCTCTCGAGCTTTTAGAGTGGCCGAGTCGGAGCCGAGGTTCGGCTCCGAACCCATCCAGCAAGAATGAAGGTGAGATAGACAACTTAACATGGGTAGTTAGAAAATCCAAAACTGACGTAAGAGGTGCCGTGAAAGGATCTAAGTGATGGTGCTCCGCCCAAATGGAGAAACGTTTCCACTTACTTCGATAGACCCTTCTGGTGGAAGGTTTATGTGCTGCTACTAGGATGGCTTTGACTGGTGAGGAGATTCCGGGAGTCCTTATCAAAAGTGGAACTGGAGCAACCAAGCAGTCAGCTTGAGGTTGACCAGGTTGGGGGTCGGAAGACCCAGAGGGTGAGTAATGAGATCCGGGAGGGGATCCAGAAACCACAGATACGGGAACCACGTTTGACGAGGCCAGAATGGGGCAATGAGGATCATTTTGCTCCCCAGCCGACTGGCTTTCTGTAAGAGTTTTAGCATCGTGGGCAATGGAGGGTAAGCGTAAAGGAGACCGGGAGGCCAAGCATGTACTAGAGAGTCTCTCGGGGACTCCCCCTGAGGGGGGATTAGAGCGAAGTAACTGTTGCATTTGGTATTTGAAGGAGAGGCAAAGAGATCGCAACAGGGTTGCCCCCATTGGGCAAATATTTGTTCGCGACTAGAGGATTGAGAGACCATTCGTATGGGGTCTGAATCGAACGACTGAGCCTGTCTGCTAGGATGTTGGACCGTCCCGGAATGTGCGTTGCAATGAGAAAGCGGTTGGTGGATATCGCCCATTCCCACACTCTCATGGCCTCGTGACAAAGAGGATAAGACCTGGTTCCCCCCTGTTTGTTGATGTACCAGAAAACTGACACGTTGTCCGTCTGTACCGCAATCGTCCCAATCGGAAGAAGGCTGTGAAGTGCCTGCAACGTCAAAAGCACCGCCCTCATCTCTAGGACATTGATATGCAAGGAGGTCTCTGTGTCGTTCCACGTGCCTTGGACCGTTCTGCCTGAATAGTGCCCCCCCCACCCCAGGCGAGAGGCGTCTGTGGTCACTGTGGCGACAGGGGAAGGCATCGAGAATGGTCATCCCGTGTGAAGACTCGGGGACTGGAGCCACTACGAGCGACCCTCTGCAAGCCCTGCTTAGGGAAATAGGATGGGACAGGGGGTTGCGAGACAGGGACCATTGTACCTGGAGGGTCCACTGCAGGACCCTCATATTTAGACGGGCTAGGGGCAGCAGAGGAATTGCTGCCGCCATGGACCCTAGAGCCCTCAGGATCAATTCTGCTGGTGGAGCAGGAAGTTGGAGAATGGTCTGAACATGCAACCTCAGGTTCTGAAGCCGATCGGGAGTCAGGAAGGCATGCATTAGTCTGGAATCCAATCTCGCCCCTATGAAATCTATTACCTGTGTAGGAGCCAGAGAGGATTTGGCCATGTTGACAGTCAACTCTAGGCGTGGAGCAAGATTGAGGAAATAATCCCTGCCTGAACAGAGCAGATGCCTTGTTGGGGCGATGAGGAGCCAGTCGTCCAGGTACGGAAATACCTGAATTCCCTGAAGCCTCACGTGGGCTGCTATAACCGCCAAGACCTTGGTGAACACCCTGGGGGCTGAGATGAGACCGAAGGGGAGGGCCCTGAACTGAAAGTGACTGGCTCCCAGCCGGAAGCGGAGGAACCTCCTGGAATGTCTGGTCCACAAGAATGTGGTAGTACGCATCCTTGAGGTCTAGCGAGCACATCCAGTCGTTCTCCCGTAACAGAGGGAGAATAGATTGTAGCGTGATCATTCGGAACTTTTCTTTGGGTACTGCCAGGTTCAAGAGAGAGAGGTCGAGGATGGACCTCAAGTCCCCCGTCTTTTTTGGCACCAGAAAGAACCTGGAGTAAAACCCTGATCCGAACTGATCTGGGGGGGACGGGCTGGATGGCTCTTTTTTGTAAAAGCTGCTGAATTTCTGTAGCAGCCGCCTCCCTCTGATTGGGTGGCACGTCGGGGAGGCTTCTGGTTTTGGGGGTTACCATAAAGGGAATTTGGTAGCCTCTGGATATGATGCGAAGCACCCAGCGATCTGTTATGGACTCCCACATTGCTAGGTGCTTCGAAAGACACCCCCTGACTGCCTCCAGAGTGGAGCAGCCGGGCAACCCAACAGGGGTTCTCCGTGGGCCTCTCAGAGAAGGGTTCTCTGGACCCAAAATTTCTGGGACCCCCTCTACCTCTTGGGCGGCGTCCTCCCTGTCCTCCTCTGCCACAAGAGGACTGGATGTCCGGAGCAGACTGGGACTGATGCGATTTCCGGAACCACATCTTCTTCTGACCCTTTTGGTTCTTAGAAAAGGACCTCTGGGGAGCAGAGAAGCGGACTCCGACGGCAGACAACGTCTTCCCGTCTTTCTCGCTCTGGACTAAAGTGTCGCGAACAGTTTTGCCAAACAGTGCAGAACCATCAAAGGGGGCATTCGCGAATGACGCCTTAAAGGGTTCAGAGAAGTCACAATGTCGGAGCCAGGCTTGGTGCCTCATTACCAGGCCGGCTCCACCAGCTCTAGCGGCTCCTTCCGTGGCGTGAGACAAGAGCCGCATAGAGGTGTTGGAAATTGAATGTAGAGTGGACATTCGGGAGAAGTACAGCTGCTTGTCCCCTTCCGACATGGACTCTGGGGGGGAGGCAGCGTATTCTTTTATTAGATCTCGCTGCATCCGGATGACGTGTGCCATACAGTTCAGCGCCCTCATGGAGAAGGTTGCTGAACTAAAGACCTGCTTCCCAAGGCGGTCCATCGCTCGAGACTCCTTGCTCGGCGGGTGGACCGCGGAGCTCTCCAGAGCCAACTCCCTCTTAGTGGCCGCCGCCACCAACATGGCATCCACGGGGGGACCTCTGCTCCAGTGGGTTCTTTCTGCAGGGGGACTCAGGATCCTATCCAGGCGCTTGGGGACTGGCTCTACAGTGTCTGGCTCCTTCCAAGCCCTGGTGGAAATAAGGTCCACCAGGGGGTCGGGGGGAGGGGACACCCAAGAGGTAGATGGCCCTGCTTCGAATGCCTCTAGGAATACGGACTCATCCGAGGAAGCCTTGGGGGCAGACCACCCTCCCCTAATCCTGAGCATTTCCATGATGTCTCCAAAGGAGACATCTTCGGGGGGTGACCTTGGGGAGCCTTCCCCTTCATCTAAGTCCGTATCTTCCGGGGGGAGTCCACGTGTCTCCTCTTACACTTAGCTTTGTGAGGGACCTCCTCGGGGGGGGGGCTGTCTGAGGAAGACTCACCAGCAATGTCATTCCAAAGGAACACCCAGAGGCGCTGAAGCAGGCTGCCCCGAAGGCCGGGTGATGGGAGCCTGAACCAGCGGAGAGGGAGTGCAGGGGGGAGCCGAAGCCAGGACCGTAGGCCTGGATGCACTCAACAGTGCCCTCTCCACCACCACGAAAGCCGAGGGGGAGCCAATCTCGATAGGATCCGAGAGTAGACTCCCACTCAGATCCGAAGCGGGGACCGGATCCAGGGCAGAGACCCTCGGATCCGAAGGACCCGTGTGCTCCGACCGGGAAGGAGCCAAAGTCACACCGAATCCCTCGAATCCGAAGCTCAGCCCACGGCTCTGAGAGGTCAGATCCGACAAGCTCGAGGGACCAGTCGGAGCCAAAGTAACCAGTACTATCGGCACCGACCCACCCCCCGGATCCAACGCGGCTCGGCTCCAAATGCTCCGAACCCAGAAAGCGGGTCAGAAGAAAGAGCGATTGGGGCAAAAAATGGGGTCGAGCTTCCCCCCCAGAGGGGGGGGGGGAGGCAAGAGCACTCCCATCTGCAGCTGGGCCTGGATGAACCTCCTCATCATCCGGTCCATGTCTGCATCTGACATGCTAAAGGTGGACCTCGAAGAGGCCACCGAGGCAGACCTAGAGTGTCGCCTCGATGACCTCGAAGGGGACCGGGTCCCCTCCTCCCCGGGTCCCGGTGAGAAACAAGGGGACCGGAGCCGAGGAGGAGGTGATCCAGAAGCTCTGGATGGAGAAGCCCGTTTGGCGGGCGGGGCCGAGGAGGAGTCCTCGGCCTGCCGCTTATGGTGCTCTTCCTTCCGTTTGGCTTTCCCGGCCTCCCTCTCCTCCGGAGCCGAAGCAGGAGGTTGAGTCCCGACCGGAGGGAGGGAGACAGGGGTGGCTACCACCGAGGGCTGGGTACCGGCCACAGAAGTACTGGAGGCTTGAGCCGAATCCGGGGGCAAAAGGCCCGCCAGAATCAGCTTCGACCTCCAGTCCTTAAGTGCCCTGGTGTTGAACGCGCAAATCGTGCATCCCGAGGAGAGGTGTTTAACCCCAAGGCACCTAATGTATCGGGTGTGGCCATCCGCCAGTGAAAGCTTATGGCCACACTCGGTGCACTTTGAAAAGATGGCTTTAGGGGCCTCTGACATAGTAATACAGAAAACACACTCACTAGGCCCCTACACACACCACAAACACACACTACGACCAGCGAGGGCAAGGAGGTAAAATAAACACAAAATAAGTTAAATATAGGTTACCTAAACACTCGTTCACACTCACACAAGAAAAGGGAAGAAAAAATGTAAAGTTTTTCTCACAAAACTTATTCAAACAGCAGGAGCTCGAAATCCAGCTTGTAGCTTGAAGCGCGGCAAACTAGATCTGAGGTCAGTCAGGGTTGGCAGGGGATTATGGGTAAAGGGAGGAGCTAGGAGCTTGGATCTATGCTGTGGTAGAAGTTGCCGGCTCGGATCCGAGATCAGATCCATATCCCAAAGGTTGCTGATAAATGAAGTTCCTACTTCAGATCTTTTTAAGAACTTCCTCAGCCTTGTTGCCAAACAGGCGGTCCTGATTTAAAGGAGCATCCAACAATTTAGCTTTAACATGATCAGGCAAAGATTGCTCCTTAAGCCAAGCATGCCTTCTGAGCACAGACCCAGTAACAGCAGCCCTGCAAGATGCCTCTAATGAATCAAAACCACATTGCAAAGTATGTTTTCCAACTTGTTCAGCAGAATGCATTAAATCCTGTAATTCTTTATTTTCCACACAGTCAGGAATCAACATCATTTTCTGTTTAAGCAGTCCAATAACATGTTGCTGATACTTTAACACATGAAACTGGCAGTTTAAAGCCCTAATGGCCAAGGTTGCAGAAGTGTAAACCTTCTTACCCCATCTATCCAGCGCCTTTGAGTCTCTATCAGAAAAGGTAGGATTTTTACCAGTAGAAGCCTTAATGCCTTTGGGCCCCTATGAAATGGTCTCTGGATCTGCAATAGGATCTTTGAAAAGGAACTTTTAGGACTCAGAGACCTGTAGTATCTGTCAGGTTTTCTGGGAGCAAGAGGCAGGGAATCAGGGGCCAAACTAGATTCCGAAAAAGCCTCATTAACAATGTCTAATACAGGAGGAATAGCTAAAGTTCTATGCTGAGGGAGGAGAAGTAAATCCCTAAGCCTCTTTTTTGAATCATATAAATCCTGGCTTTCCCAGTGGAAATGCTCCCTTAGAGTATGTAAGGTTTCCCCAAAAGAAAAATCCTCTGGGGGGGAAGCAGAGGGAATGGAGTCCTCTGCATCAGAATCTTCATAAGTAGATAAGGGCAAATCCAGATCATCAAAAGAATCAGAAAAAAAGAACCCTGATCAGAAGATTCATAATCAACTTCAGTCCTAGGCCTCTTAGAAGGGGGGGGGGGTTGCCTACCCCTGATTAGAGTTATTAGATCTTCAGCCATTCTTAGCATCTGTTTTTTAGGCATAGAGGCCTGAGCATGTGGCCTGGGCATCGGTTTTTTAGACATGGATCGAGATTTAGGCCTAAGTAAAGAAGGAGGCATCGGTTTAATATGCAAGTCCGTAGGCCTGAATACACCCTCAGAAGCCGGTGCCTGCACAGCGGCTCAAGACCCATCCAAGGTAGAGACATCCACGGGTTCCATAGCTGAAGCATCTCGTGGCATACTGGACTCCGAATGGCTCTCAGTAGCGGGCTGCGAAGCAGAAGTGGTGGGTATCAGGGGCCGCAAAAGCACTTCACTGAGTACCGTCGAACTGGTGACTGGCTTAGGAGAAGTGTCGTCGGCAGTTTTGGACCTTGGCGGCCTCTCTCTGTCTTTATCTTCATGTTTTTTTCAGAATCCCAGTAGTCTGATGGCTAACAGACGACATTTCTGGATAATTATACCGAGAACCAAAATATTTAGAAGCAAAAATATACCGACGATGTATAGTGTGCTGATTAAATAAAGCACAAAACCGACGGCAAGGTACATTGTGGTCAGGGCCTAGGCAAGGAATACAGTACGAATGAAAATCTTTATGAGGTATTTACTTTCCAAAGTAATACAATTATTAACTTTTACTGACATCGGTAACGAGCAAGAAAAAGTTTCCCCAACGGGTTACTTAGCTTTAGTTGAAGACTTTGGTTCTGAAACTCGAAAACGTTTCAGGAGTCGGCCAACCGGCACTTGCGAACTGCTTCTGCTTCGGGCACCACACGGCAAGAAAGACTGATGTAATGGCATCGGCTGCATGTTTTATACCCCTGACGACCTGACGTCATGGAAGTAGGGACAGCAACCGACGCAGGACCCAAGACTTTGTTAATCAGGCGAATGAGGGCTACCTGCAAGCAGATAACCCAAATGTAATGACTGCAACAGTGAAACACGAAGAACATCCTGGCTGACATGTTTGTAGCTAGAGGATATCCCCTGGAATTAATTAACAAATAAGGTGGGAAGTCGACAAAGAAGGAGAGAAGGTTACATCATCCCATTAATTAAAACTGAATTTAGCAGTGTTAATGAAATTTCTGGATGTAAAAGAACCTCCAACAAGGATTACTCCACTGCCTTTGTGATGGAGTATTGTGTGGAAGATCAGAAAATATGGGAAATAATAAATAAGTATTGGTCTATTTTTCCCACTTTTTGGTGTGATGGATAAAATAGGAGAAAAACCTTTAGTTCTCTATCGAAAAGGTAAAACCATTAAGAATTATTTGGAACAAAGTGAACTTAGGGTTGTCAATTCAACTCATAAAAAACAGATACAATGAAATATGTTTTTTGTTCCCAGTGTAAGTATTTGGTAGAAGGGAACATATTTAGGGTTAATGGCAAACTCAAAGCCTAACGTGTTCTGTAATTACAACACCTACAGTGTTGTTTACCTTGCCCTATGTCAAAAATGTGATGGGTATTACACAGGGAAAACTAAAAGAAAGTTTAAGGAAAGAATATATGAGCATGTTTCAGACATCAAGAAAAAGTCAATAATGCTTTAGTCAATCATTTCTAACAACCCAGGTCATTCTTTTCTTTTTTGCGGTTTGGACCAGGTAAAGAATTCAAAGGGTGGGCCTTGGGAACATTTATTAGAACACTGTGGGCTACTATGGCAACTTAGGTTAAATGCAGGGGTTTTCCCTGGCTTGAACAATTATATTTCCATTATGAGTGTATTTAGTTGAAATCACATGTGGTGTAACGGGAAAATAAACAATCTTAATAATTGTATTTGTATTTTTTGATATATACACCAATAGTTTTTTAATTAGAAGTCTATGGCATAATTTTATATGTTAATTATGGATTTTAAAATGTTTCCTATTGGGTAAAGAGGGGTTTATTTGAATCGTGATGTATTTTTTGTACTTAAATGCTGAATGTTTTAATTTCTTTCACTATGAAGAAGTCCTCAAAAATAAAGACGAAAGTGCTCAGTTCTGCTGTCCGGTGTACTTCTTCGCTCCTTTGGTTTGGATTACTGGTTGACATATCCAGAAATCATCAGGGACAGAAAAACTTATGCTACTTTAGCTTGAGACATTGACAGAAGAGAATGTGAACTAAACATTTTCTGAAACAAAGTTCTACTTTACCACCTTTTCTCCAAAAACATCAATCTTAGGAGGGGGTAAAAAGGAACAGAGAGATAGGAATTGGGGAAACTGCAAATTCTTGCCGGGAATAGCTCCCACATCCCTCTTGGACATGGGCAGTCATTACTAATAATAATCTTAGGCATTGACTAGACTTTTTCTCTTGAAATATAATGGGTGTAATAGGCTAGGCTTAAAACAACCCCAGGTTAATAACCTAGTAACCTTCTATGAATGGAGTCAAAAGTAGGGACTAGTCAATACACAAATAAAACACAAAGAAATAACCAAATACTGCAAGCCCTACTCCTGTCTGAACAATAAAGTGTACATATTTATTTATTTACCTCTGTCCAATACAAGAAACAAAGCAGCTGCAGCATAGTCCACAATAAAATTCAAGAATCGGAAGTTAGGATGAAACTTCCAGGAAGCAACTGCAGTCAGCAGCCCAGCAACAGCACCACCAGGACCATTCGTTCCAACCAAAGTTAGACAGCACACAAAAGCAAATCTCAGCCTTTTGATATGGTTGAGTTTCAGGATGCATGATCTCTGTTGCTTACATGCTGCAAACTTTGACTCCCTTTCAGTGCTGCCTGGTCCTTCAGTTGTCTGATTCTGCACACATCTCAAGAAAGATGAATCCAATTCCTCCACTCCAAGAATAATTCAAAAGCGAATACCACAAATATCCTACTCACTCTAAATAAAGAAAGGTGATCTTTTTTCTTCCTGCAGTGCATTTTTGAAGGCATTGCAGTGGCACAAAAACTATTGCTGGCACACGATTGGATGAATTGTGGTGTTCGTCTTTGGTTCCCTTTGCCTCAGGAGCAGTTAGCTGATTTGTTTGTATACCTCAATGCTGATTGGCTGTAATTGTGGTATACAAACCAATCAAAACTCATGTAGCAAGAGTCACCACTTTTCGATGTGGAACAGTGGGTGATTTCAATGTTAATTGTGGAGCATTCCAAACAATCCAGAGCACTTGGCTGTTCAAAGATAGGCAGCGCCCAAACAGTAAATGCAAAGTGAAGTGAATATGAATCCTGGAGGCAGGGCTTGTGTCCACATTCAGTGCACTTTTTAAAACCTTGCCCATCTGCCATACTTAAACAAGTTAAGTAATAACTAACACATGCACACATTAAGCAGTTTCGCTATAACACACACTAAGCTACAGACTCTATATGAAACACTGTAAAGACCTATATAATTTTATAAAATGTAATAACAGCACACACTACTATACTACTTAAGAACTAACAAGCTAACAAACTACTCATCTTCCTATCTCTAACTCTAACTTTTAAATATTAAGTCAAGCGACAAACAAAAACAAAATGGAGAAAAATGTTTCTGTCAGTAAAGGGAGAAGTGAAAATGCATTAGCAATATCACAAAAGGCTACATCAATGACATGTCCTCTCAAAAATGACTGAATGCTTTAGGCAGCAAACGAGACCCGAGGTACTAAGCCATAATGGAGGAAATTATGGGTAGGGGAGGAGCCAGAGCCCTGGAACAGAGAAGCTTCAAAGCCAGTGCCAAAGTTGGAGCCGATTGGATCTGACAGCCCACGGCTGAATGGGACCAAAATAGACAATATTGGATCTAATCATTAAAACTTTTTACAAAAGACAAAAACATTAAACACAAATATAGGTGGCAATTTTTCACTCTGTTAAAACTCATAGAAGAGCATTCTGGGCCCTTCCAATGTGCATTACAAATTTTACGTCAGAAATGAGTGGAGGAAAGAGAGGTGCATTATGTAGCACAGGAAATGGAGCTTGCAGCATGGGAACGTGTTATGTGACAAGCAGGTACAAGGGCTTTGGTTTTAGTACTGGAAGTCCTATGCTATCAGATTACTCCGTTTCATTCAATGTCAGGCCAGTGTATCTAGTAAGAGAGTTACATCTCCTAGTATTAAGGGGTCAAGGAATACAACCAACCTGATAAAATTCCTATTTCATTTTTATTTCTTTACTTAGTATACTTAAGTTCAGTTTGATTTTTAACTTTACTTACTTAAATTTGCATACTTAAGTAAAATAACTGCAGTAAATAATGGTTATGTGTCATTTACCCCAACAATTATGTGCTGAAATTTCACAATATGAACAAAATATGAAAAAAGACAACAGCATAACAGTGTAGAAGAATGAAGAATGCTGGATGAGTTCAGCAACTACAAAAGTCCCATTTTGGCAGCCTCCTCAAACAAGTGTATGAATATATTATTTTTGAGGAGGAGGTAGCCACTTTACATTTGGTTAATGACAGAAGAAGACAATACTCATTTAGCCAAGTCAGCCATTTAAGTGTGTCCATCTCTAAATCACCCTCACCCTTTCTTCAACTATCCCACACTCTCTTGAATACCTCTATGGATTCTTTCTCCACTGATGTTCCAACAGTTCATTGCATGGATTCACAACCCTCTATATGAAAAAAAGTATTTTCAGAGATCCAGGGAATGTATAGTTTCTAAAATTTACTGTCTGTTGCTGTTTCTACCTCTCCTTCCTTCTCAGGATGGTTCCTTCACATCTCTTCTTCCAGTAACCTGACATCTCTTTCCTAGTACAACCTCCAGAATTACAGGTAATACTCAAGCTGAGACCAGAACTTGGCCCCCTCAAGTGGAAGAATTACCGCTTGGCTTCCTGAGTCTGTTCCCTTAAGAATGTATTCCAGTATTTTGCTTGTTGGTACCACTGTCATTTCATTCTTCTCCTTGGAGTCCAGGCCAAGTGTGGTCATTCTTTTGATCTGCTGACATCAATCCACTCCACTCCTCAGCTGATTCATTCACACTAGCAGTGCTGTGGCTGAAATTTTGTAAAATATGCATCCATCCATTTCTTTCAGCATTAGGGATTAACTTCCACTTGAGCCATGGTATCCCCTCATTAATATCACCCCATTCTGACTATTTATGCAGCATTTCCTGGATAACCCATTGGCTAGAGTCATCAGCCCTTCCCCATAACTAGTGAAATGGGTTCAGCAGAAGAGAAGGGTCAGGTAGCCACCACAACTATTCAAGGAGGACTAGGCATCAAAGATTAGTTTCTGCCTACCTACCTCTACTTGCCAGTGTCACATTATCAGGCCACACCTGCAATGAGGAGTGGCCTCGCCAACATTCTCATCTGGGTCCTAGGATGGGAATGCCTCCGAGACCCACCCATACACCTAGACCAGGCTGCTGTTCTAAGCCTTGTTCCCCAATGGGATTACAATAACAGCAAGCCTATTGCCAGCATATCATTCCCAACCCTTCCTCAGGGAAACAAACAGATGTGCCCCTTAAGACCTCCCCTTCTCATGCCAGCACTAGTAAACACCCAAGTTGCTAACTGAATTCAAATCACTTGGGTTGTAACCAAGGTTTTATCCCTCTATGCTATTGGTTCTGGCCAGCATTTTGTATCTGTGTACACTGAACCTCAAAATGTCACCTTTTTCCCCACTTGTCCAGTCTTTCTAAATCCTTTCTTAGATCCCTCTTCCTCCACTACTGGCTGTTACTGTTGCGTCATAAAAGATGATGATTATATTTTTGATTCTCTCAGATATAGCTGAAACAAACATGCAGAAGAGTAATAAACAACAGTCTGACCCTGATGGTAATCTTATGGTCACCTTATTTATTCCTGACATCCTTTCCATCACACTACTACCCTTCAAGCGTGTAATAATTTGGTTCCTCAGTCTGGAGCCTAACTCCATCCACTCCAGTTTTCTTATCAACTAGACCAACTTTAGTCAAGGTAGACCATGACCCTGGTAACTCGGTCATAAAAAATGGTTACGTTTGACTGACACCTCTTTCTTCTCATAAAACTGTAGTAGTTCTTGTCCTGCAACATATCATCCCTTTATTACTCTATCCATGAATTTCTCTGCCACTTCTTTAAGGCCAACATACCTGTAGCTCTTTAGAGCTTTCTTACTTCTGTTCCCCCCCCTCTTCCATGCAAGGGTACCATCTACTATCTTCATTTCCTCAGGTTGTTCCAGTCAGTCCCAAGCCATTTTCCCTAAGCCAGTGCCACAGACAGTCGTATTCCCTTATCTTTTCTCTCCTAAATGTGCTGGTTGCTTGCAGAGAAAACACTTCTGAGAATGCTGCTTCCATCTCTTTCTCCCCTAACATCGGACACCTCCCAGGCTCTGCTGTTGCCACTGCAGCTTTCTCTTATAACTTGTCATTGGTGCTTACATGTAACACAACACACATCCACCTCTACACCCTGGTGATTACCTAGGTCTCCACCTCCCACGTCCTACTAAGTTTAAGCCCCAAACCAGTCTCACTGTTATCTGTTCTCTTTCTGCTTGATACCTGAACTCACTGGTAACTTATGCTTCTAAAACCAAACTTTTTTCTTATTTAATGTGTTACAGTGTGAATAGCTGGACCTAACGTTATCCACTGAACAAAACAGATAACATAAATGATATTCCTTACGCAGTTTTTCCAGGGATGTCATGAATCCCAGAAACACATTCTAATAATATAGGTTCATAGATGTGTACTAGGCTAATGGCCCTGGAGCCTTTACAAGCCTAGCCCATAGGATTACCCTGGCATTGTGCCACCCGACCTTAGTTCCCAGTTCCTCTGTCGAGTAAAGCCACTGGAGTGATCCCTGGTGTGAATTTTCTATTTCCCATCCACTCGTCAATATTTCTCTTGAAGAGGGCCGGTGAGGCACTCTGCCTGACATGTATGGGAAGCCTATTCCATAGCATGGGCAGTCTCTGGGTTACGAACATGTCCCTCCGGCATGTTCTGTTGAATGCGGTAATGAGGCAGAGGTCTCTGGAGCACGTGGTGCGGAGGGATTGTGATTTCTTTAGATGTAGCATTTCTAACAGATCTGGGTCAGGCATGGCTTTGTAAGTCAAGCAGAGATCGCCTCTAAGTAGGTGATATGAGACAGAAAGCAGTTGGAGTTTTTTTTGAGTCTGTCCATATAGGACAAATGTTTAAGGCCTAGGATCCTCTTTGTGAGGTACGTTTGCAGCCTCTTCAGTTGTTTTAGGTGTTTAGTGAAGTACATGCCAAATGGGGCATGGTACTCAATGACTGGCCTAATGAGGAAGAGTAGAGGGAGACAATGACCTCTTTCTTCCTGGATGCAAACCCTTAGTAATGAGATGTGCCACATAGAAGGACTTTCTGACCACAGTGGCAATGTGGTGGTCAAAAGAAAGGTTGCTGTCAACCTGTGTTCCCAGATATCTTAGAACGCCATCTGCATTCAGTGGACTACCATCGATGTGGTAATTCATGGGAACCGGATTTTTCCCAAAGGGGATGACGACATTTTTTGGCATGGAGCTTAAGGCCATGGTTTTGACGCCAAATCGTCTGTGTCAGTGAGGCCTTTCTGTAGGATGTCAACATCACTTGGGGAGTTAATAGTAGTTCCCAACTTGCAATTGTCTGCGAACTTTGACAGCCAGAGCCCCTTTGTGTTGGCCTGGACTTCAGAGAAGTAGACACCAAACAAGACAGGACCCAGGACCGAACCCTGTGGGACTTCACTCGTGATTGGTCAGCAGTCAGACTTGGAGTCAGCTACTTTCACACTGTGGGTTCTACCTGCGAGCCAGTTTGTAACCCACCTAGTGCTATACGGGTTGATGCCTAGCTTAGTGAGTTTATCTCCTGTAAAATATAGGAAATTAAACAATTTCAAAGTCTACACTCTTAAATAAATGCTACCAGAGTAGGACCAAAAGATAGACATATAGACAGATAGACTGAAGACTAAGGTAGGAGCAGCTTTTCCTTTTAGCCATTAACTAGCCAGCATCCTAAGGAAAGGATTGAGCGTAGCTTTACTCTATTGACATCTGAGAAGCTCTAGAAGTCAGAACAGAAAGGCAGACACCCACTGCAGCTGATTACCATGGATAAGTAGATACACTGTCATAGCAATTCATATAATGAACAATGGTAACATGCATATTGTTCACTTGAGACACAGGTTGGGCAAATTAGTTTTTTCTCTGTAGTTAAAACAACTGTCCTGCTGCATTAATTCCTATTAATATTAAAAGTACTCGTACATGATCTTATATACCTAATGTATTCCATTTGCTTAACTGTAAGATCATTTGCCACATCCAACAAATGTGTCATTATTCCCCAGTGAACAATTTGTACTGTAATCTCATTAATGAACATAGTAAATTATCTGTACACAACCCACATGTGTTATTAGTATTGTGAATGAACTGGAGTCTTACATGTCACTGTCAGGCACAATAGAATCAGTGGTGCAAAAACGTAATGCAAATTAAATACAGAAGTTGTCAATCTCAAGTCTTAGGAACAAACATTAACCATTTTGTATATTGTCATCTTCTTCAGCATCAGTTCCCTTTTTCCCATTTTTACATGGGAGTTAGGGTATTAAATCAATATCAGTTAATGTGACCAGATCAGCTGGAGCCAACATTTATATCACCATGTGGTTGGACATGCTGCTATATCATCCACATAAAACATTTGTATTGCATATGTTTCAGCATGAGCAATATAGTATACAAAGCAGTGGAAAAAGAGTTCAAAGGCCCACATATTTATTTGGTTAGAAGAGTTGTTCTTTAACTTCACAAAGCAAAGCAAACTCCCTGTAGGTCTGTTTAAGTTTGACGCTGTTCAAACATTGGTTAAAAAAAGGGAAATTTACACACTGATGCAGTGACAAGAACTGTTGCCTCACAGTTCTATGTGCTCTGGTTCTTTCTGAAATGGAGCACATTCTGTGCAGAGACAGTATGTCCTCCTTCTGTCCATGTCTGTTTTCATTGGATGCTCCAGTTTCCTCCCACATCCCGAAGACATGTCATTAGATAAACTGTTGATCCTCCAAAATGATGAAAAAGTAAATATAGCAAAAGCAAATATAGTCAGCAGTCAAAAGTACGAGTGCATGTAAACCAATACCCTCCCACAAAAAAACCCCCAAAAAAACTCCTGATAACCAATATAATTTTTTGTTCATTAAGCGAGCATCAGCTAGTCTCTTCCCTTTATTCTTATTAAGGCACCTTAAATTAATACATTTTTCTGAAGCATTTTCTACAAAACCACGAACATCATCATAATTGTAAAATAAACATAACTGGCCACATTCGTCTCTTAAGGAATAATACTGGACAGTGTCGAAACACTTTTACAACAATAGCAAAGAAATTTTAGTAGCGTCTCTCCAGGATAAACTTTAAAGAAACTTTTCCTATCATAATGGTATGTAAACACACCTTTCAAAAATATGACAAATTATTTAGAAGGCAAACTGGAGAGGTACTACAAATCATGTGGGTAGTGAGAGTAGCATTTCTCCACCAGATGGCAGCAGCTATACACAGGTACATCATTTGTTGCCTACCCATTACAGTTCCCACTATTTTTACCTCTTTACACGAGGGTTTGAGCGAGGGACAAGTCTGTCTGAGGATGTACTTGCACTTATCCATCACCCATCCAATCATCTAGGATGCATTTGATGAGGGTAAGGGAACTTCTTTGTTTAATATGAAAGGAGAGTCTGTTCCAAAAGTGAGAAATTATTTGAATACGGTATCTATTATGCCAGCAGGTTCACTTTTTCTTAGAATGAAGGTCTTTGGTACAGGTGTTTATGGTGCTGTCAGTTTTGTGAAAATCAAACGTTCTGGAAGGGGTTGTTTGCAGGTTTGTAGGCCAGGCAGAGATCACACCTAAAAACTTTGTATGACACAGAGCTCTAAAGCACTCTGCATAGGTAATGGAACACAGGACCTTGACTTTCGTTGTGAGGAAGTATTTGGGTCTTACAAGCTGAGTCATATGTCTCAACACGTGCATGCTAAAGACAACAATGTATTCAATTTCAGGTCTAATAAGGGAAGAATAACATCTTTGAATCGGAAGAAAGTCTGCATAGTACTCAGTTGGGCCAAAAAGAAGAATTTCCTAACAATGTGGTTGTCAAAAGGAAAGCTCCTTGTCAACAAATGTGTTCAGATCTCAGAGAATTGTGTTTATTTTGAAGGGTGTACCATTAATGTGGTGGGAGCAAAGGTGTTACTGTTTACGGTTTACATTACTGTGATTATCCCTGTAATACCTTGTAATGGTCCTGGTACTATAGATAACTTAGAGAATTGAGAGCATTTATGACTGACAAAATCGTTTTAACATTTATGTGTTTTGTTCTTTTTTGTTCCAAAGACCCTACACTTTTACTAATGATGTCTGTTGCTACAAACTATGCTGGAGCTGGAAGATAAAATAGGAAACCTGGATATAGATAAAATTGGTCTGTCCACCAAAGATGTTCTTTCTTACAGATCCCAAACAGGAGTCTGGAATGTCAAGAGGATACTGATGCTGTGACCATACTGACTTTGGGTACCAGTGAACGTTTTTCCATGTGGAGACTTACTAGAGGAATGATCAGAATTGTGAATGCCATGAATCCAAGTATCCTGAGAAATTCCTTTTCTGAAACTTTTGATATTCTGTAGTCATATCTCATGCCTTTATTCTTACTCTTGGGATTGGAGCCGAACCTCGGCCTCGACTCGGCCATACTCTAGCTCGAAAACTTCTGGTTGGCTTGTAGCTAGGAGGAATCCCATGATGCATCACTAATACAACCCAGATCTTGTTTGCCGCTCGTTCAGCTCAAAAGTGATTCTTCTTGGCCGAGTCTAAGTGAAAATTTTCAATATCTTTGACTAGTTTATTGCTGGCTATAACCAATGTTTTTGGTAGTTTACTGTGTTTTTTGCAGTCCGTGACGACTATTTTGCTGCATCGTTACTGTGCGTACGTTCATTGGCTGTTCTTCTGTTAGCCTACTGTATCCCTGCATCGCTTCTCTTGTGCTGCTTGTTTCTGTTACCTTTTTCTTTTCCCTTTGGGCTAGGCCCGTTTATGCTAGAGAACCTAGTCCTCTGTTCTGTTTTTTTGTCTTTCCCTGGGCTAGACCCATTTAAATTAGAGGACCTAGTCCTCGCTTCTGTTGTTGGTCTCTCCCTGGGCTAGGCCCGTTTAAATTAGAGGACCTAGTCTTCGGTTTATCTCCTTTCTGCTCTTAAGGCTAGGCCCGTTTAAGTTAGAGGACCTAGTCCTCTGTTTGTCTATTTGTCTGTACAGTGCTGTTCTATCTGCTTGAATACAGTTGTTTTGCTTTGTCTTGCTAGTTATTGCAATATGTCCAAAGATACTAAGGACCACAAGCCTTCGGGCTTCAGAAAGTGTACTAAATGTGCCCAGAAAATGTCCTTAATGGATGGGCACAATTTGTGTGTGTATTGTTTGGGGGCTATTCAAGTCTTGCCTGTTTTGTCATGCATTTAGTCCCAGTGTTCTTCAGGAGAGGAAGAACAAACTTATTTTGAAAGGACTATTGAAACATTCCTTTGAGGAGGAATTTACATCTTCATCCCCCAGCTCTAAATCTCCTTCCTCTTCTAAGAAAGACAAAGCAAAAGCTACAATAAGGCAGCCTCCCACCCATTCTGTGTCGTCGGAGCCACCACACAAAATTACCAAAGTGACTACATCCTCTTTGGCTCCACTGGTCTCGGTGCCAACAGAGGTTTTCATTGTGGATCCATCAGCTTTGGCTCCAGGAGCTTCGGAGCTGATAACTGATACTACATCTTAGAGCCGGTCAGCTGAACTCCAACTGGTTTCCCCGACTCTTAGGTCGCCTATATTCCAGCGATCTAGGTCCCCCACTCTATCTTCCAAGTCCTCTAGGAGCCTTTCTGATGAGGACATTTAGAGAGTGGTGCGTAGACTGCTTCAGACTTTGGCGCTGGCAAATTTACTTTCGGCTCTGTCCCAGTTGGCTCCGGAGCCTAATGTGCCTTCACACCCTGTCAATGTTCCTCCGAGCTTCTCTGAGCCTTCGGAGCTAGAGTTGTCAATGCCTTGGGTTGTGGAAAGGTCGGTTCCAGCTACCTCAGTTGGTGTCTCGGTTCCGATATCCGCTTCAACCCTTTCGGTGCCGTCCGTGGGGTCTAGGGTCCTCAGTTCTCCGGTCAAGCCCGAGGGGGACACTTCGAATCGAACTTCTTCGGGGGTGAGCTTGGACCCCACATCTGCCTCGGAGCCTATCTCCTTGGCACCGAGGACCGCCTCTGCATCTTCGGAGCAGAGGGCATCCTCGGAGCCAGGAGGATCGGCCTTCGAAGTGATGAGTGTGCTGTCCAGGTCCTCAGTCTCAACCACAGATACCGACATTCTTCCCCCCCTAAAGCACCAACTTTAGTCTCAGCTCCCTCTTTCTCCCAACACAGCAGAGACTCGCAGCCTCAGGAAATCTCCATGAGAAGTCCCCAGTCTTTCAAGGTCTCCCCAGAATAGCTTTCTGAGGAGCCACCTAGGAAGAAAACTTGTAAGAGGAAACATGTTGACTCCCCTGAGGAGTCTATTACATCAGACACTGACCTTGAAGGGTCCCGCAAGTCGTCCTCTGATATCTCATTCGCAGATATCCTTGAGATCCTGAAACAGAGAGGCGGCTGGCCCACCACAGCCCCTTCTGATGAGGACTCATTGTACCTGAAGGCATTCGGGTCTCAACCCTCCACCTCTTGGGTGTCCCCACCTTTTGACGAGCTACTGGATCTAGTGAGTCAAAAGGTGTGGGAATCTCCTAATTCTGTGGAACCGGTTCCTAGAAGACCAAATAAATTTTTGTCAGCACTCCAGGACGAGGACTTTCTTACTAAGGACGTTCCAGTAGATGCCATGGTGGTGGCAGGAGCCACCAAAAAGGAACTTGCCGAAACTTCCTCCACTGTCCATCCACCAAACAAGGAGTCTCGAACGATGGATAGGTACGGGAAGAGTGTCTTTTCTTCAGCGACTTTTACACTTAGATCGCTGAACTACCGGTCTCATTTCACAAGGCTCCAGACAGATCTCCGAAAAGAGCTGGGAGATGCTCTGCAGGATAACGTAGCTGATGTGGTATCTCAGAAGGTTAATGCACAGATGTCTATCCTAAATTCTACTGTGAACTCCTCCATGAGACTGATATCTTACGCAGCTGATGGAGCGAGTAGGGCAGCGGGTTCAGGAGTTCTCTTAGGAGACACTCCTGAATGCATTTGTGTAACTTTGCAGAGGCCTTTAAGTCTACGTTTACCAATGCCCCTTTTGAAGGATCCTCATTGTCTGCAACCAAGGTAAAGGACACACTCACCAGGTGCGAACAGAAAGGAAAAACCCTGTCTGCCGTGGGAGTCCATTTTTCCATTCCTTCTAGACCCTATCCCAAAAGGCAGAAGGGCAGCAAAATGTGGATCACAAAGTTGCAGAGGTTTTTTCAGGACGCACAAGGTGATTCCTTCTCCAGAGGCAGAGGAGGAGGAAATAAAGGTAGACGCCTCCCTAGGGGTAGAGAAGGCCCGCAGAACCAGGGAGACCGTGATTCCTTTCGTGGTCGTCCCTATCAGCTCTCCTGAAAGGAGGCCCGACTGCGCATCTCTGGAGCAAGTCGGGGGTCGTATTTCTTTATACCCAGAAGCCTGGCACGGTATCACTCAAGACAAGTGGGTATTAAAGATAATTACCAGAAGTTACCATATTCCCTTCTCTTCTCCACCCCCTCGGACCAGACGAATTCCAGATGTGCCACCCAATCACAGGGATTCAGCAACTCTAGAAATCCAAAAGTTGCTCGTAAAGAGAATCATCCAACCCGTCTCCTCAGACCAAGTAGGATTACGGACTTACTCCAGATTTGTTTTGGTGCCAAAAAGAACAGGGGACTTGAGACCCATCTTGGATCTCAGCAAATTGAACAAATCTGTATAGAAGTCCAAGTTCCGAATGATCACCTTACAGTCGATACTCCCGTTGTTAGGGAAAGACATTTGGATGTGCTCCATAGACCTCCAAGATGCATGATACCATATCAAAATGGAGAGGGCATGAAGGAGTCACTTACGCTTCCGACTGGGAGCTAGTTATTATCAGTTTTGCGCCCTGCTCTTTGGTCTCAACACAGCCCCCAGGGTGTTCAGCAAATGCATGGTAGTGGTCATGGCTCACTTGAGACGTCAGGGATTCCAAGTGTTTCCGTACCTGGACGACTGGCTCCTGACTGCCACCACCAGACATATACTGTTACAGGCCAGGGACGTTACTATTTCAACTTGTCTGCAGTTAGGGATTACAGTAACTTGGCAAAAATCTGCATTATCACCCTCTCGGCATGTGAATTTTATTGGCGCCAAAATAAACACTGTCTCAATGAGGGCTTACCTTCCCGTACAAAGAATTCAGAACCTCAGGGAACAAGTTTTGAGCTTACTTCTTCTAAGGAAAGTGAAAACAAAGATGGTGCTCGAGTTGTTAGGGACAATGGCTTCGACAATAACATTAGTTCCATTAGCCAGGCTGCACATGAGGGTTCTGCAGTGGTTACTTTTTGCCCAATGGTCACTGTAGTGGTCATGGCTCACTTGAGACGTCAGGGATTCCAAGTGTTTCCGTACCTGGACGACTGGCTCCCGACTGCCACCACCAGACATATACTGTTACAGGCCAGGGACGTTACTATTTCAACTTGCCTGCAGTTAGGGATTACAGTAACTTGGCAAAAATCTGCATTATCACCCTCTCATCATGTGAATTTTATTGGCGCCAAAATAAACACTGTCTCAATGAGGGCTTACCTTCCCGTACAAAGAATTCAGAACCTCAGGGAACAAGTTTTGAGCTTACTTCTTCTAAGGAAAGTGAAAACAAAGATGGTGCTCGAGTTGTTAGGGACAATGGCTTCGACAATAACATTAGTTCCATTAGCCAGACTGCACATGAGGGTTCTGCAGTGGTTACTTTTTGCCCAATGGTCACTGTAGTATCTACCTCTGTCTCACCCCATTCGGATAACAGATATGTACAAACAGGATATTCGCTGGTGGACCAGACCAGTAATCTGAACTCAGGCAGACTTTGTCCACCCCCCATTGCCACCATGACCACGGATGCCTCCCAGATGGGGGGGGGGCATTATCTAGGGAGAACAGTCCAAGGCACGTGGCAGGAACAAGAGGCTCATTTGCATATCAACGTCTTGGAGATGAGAGCAGTATTTCTGGCATTGCAAGCACTTCACAGCTTTCTCCCTCTAGGGACGATAGCAATCCACTCGGACAATATGTCGGTGGTGTGGTACATAAACAAGGCGGGACCAAATCTTACCCCCTCTGCAGAGAAGCCCTTCAAGTGTGGGTGTGGGCAGTGTCTTCCCAGCACTTTCTGGTCGCAACACACATCCCAGGAAAATCCAATGTGATAGCCAAAAGGCTCAGTAGGGCTATTCTGATGCCTCACGAGTGGTCTCTGAACACATACATTGCGGAACAAATTTTTCGCAAATGGGGTCAGCCTTGTTGCAATCTATTTGACACCCCTCTCAATACCAAATGCAGCAACTACTTAACCCTGATTCCCCCAGAAGGGGAAACACCCAGAGATGCACTCGTTCACAATTGGCCCTCGGGACTTCTCTATGCTTTCCCTCCATTCCCCCTCATATCGAAGGTAATTCAGAAAACAATATCCTTGGGAAGCAAAATTATCCTAATTGCTCCTTACTGGCCTTGACAGATTTGGTTCCCCTATCTCAGACCTCATCTAATGGATGAACTGTGGACTCTGGACCCAGTGCCAGATTTGCTGACGCACATGTCAGGGGTGTTCCACCACTCTCTCCATACCCTCAATTTGACAGTTTGGCTGCTCCAATTCCATCCCTAGTCTGTCTTCATGACTTTTCTCCAGAGGTTGTACACATTCTAACATCCTCTCACAAACCTTCTACCAGAAATATTTATACCAGTAAATGGAAAAGATTCTCCTTTTGGGCCCGTGAGAGAAACCTTGATCCTTTCACAGCTCCCATTTCTGCCATTTTAGACTTCCTTTCTCAGTTGTTCTACCAAGGTTCAGCAGCTGCCACTATTAAAGTTCAACTGGCAGCTATTTCTACTTTTCATTTGGCTAATGAACCTAATGTTATGGCTCATAGACTGTGTAGAGCTTTCCTTAAAGGGACCACCTTGTTAAGACCACTGGTCATGGATCTGGTGGCGCCATGGGATTTGAACTTTGTTCTCCATAGACTTACGTCAAGTCCTTTTGAACCCTCAGCAACATGTGACCTTAAGTTATTATCTTGGAAAACTATATTTTTAGTGGCTATCACTTCTGCAAGAAGGCTCTCTGAACTGCAAGCTCTTTTCATTAAGCCCCCTTATTTGGTGTTTCACAAAAATAGGGTCTCCTTACGGACAAACCCTTCCTTTATTCCTAAGGTTTCTTCTCAAACCAATATTAATCAGTCCATTGAATTGCCTGTTTTCTTCCCTAATTTTTCTAACAAGGCAGAGTACAAATTTCACCAACTGGATGTGCATAGACAACTGCGTTTTTATCTGGACAGAACTAAAGATTTCAGAAGGTTAGATCAACTGTTTCCTTTCAGATAATAGGAAGGGCCTTCCAGTTTCTAAAGTCACATTATCTCACTTGATTTCTAGCTGCATTTCCTTTGTCTATTCATCCAGTGGCAAAGATCTTCCCTTCAAGGTGAAAGCTCATTCTACCACCTCAGTAGCTTTTCAGACTAAAATTCCAATAGACAACATTTGTGCTGCAGCAACATGGGCTTCACCTCATACGTTCATTACGCACTACAAATTGGATATGGCTTCCAGGAACAGGTCTTCCTTTGGTTCCACAGTACTCAGGAGCATTTTCCAATGAGCCACCCAAGATGAAGGTGCTAGGGACGCTGTACCTAACATAACGTTCGATGTTTGTAGTCCATCTCGCCCTTCATTCTTTTGAACCCACTCTCCAACCTCCTCCTTGAGGAACTGGGGGTAGAGTGTCTCCTGTTTGTTTGGTTATGTTAGGCCTTTCAATTTGGTTTGTTCTTTGTCTCTGTATGTTTCTCCTTGCAGCAAATAAGATCTGGGTTGTGTTAGTGATGCATCATGGGATACCTCCTAGCAACGAGCCAACCAGAAGTTTTCGAGCTACAGTATGGCCGAGTCGGAGCCTAGGTTTGGCTCCAATCCCAAGAGTAAGAATGAAGGGCGAGATGGACTACAAACTTCGAATGTTATGGTAGGTACATAACTTCTTTTTTGTGTGGTCATGACAGACGGATAAAATCCAAAACAGCACACAAACTATTGAAGACAAAAGGAATGAAGGAGACACCCTCACAGAGTTCTGTGATTAAAAAATACGTTGTAGTTCAACAAAAGCGTATCATGAACCAAGCCAGTAGTAAATATAATGTTAGAACTTAATTTATTCACCAAGCACTTTCGGAAGGCTTTGTATCCTTCCTTCCTCAAACAAAACAATGATACATAACTATTAAGCCTTTAAATAGGCACATAATTAATCAATCAATGACCTCATAAAAACAATTAAATCATTTAAAGCTGTAAGTACATATGGTGACCTATGCACGAACAATATGTGTAAAAAAAGTGCCTCAATATAATAAATTTATTCCACTAACCTATCATATTTTTCTCACTAGCAACCTATAACCCTCATATGTCTGTATCGAAAAGATTTAAAACCATATTTAATAATATGCATATTGCAATAATCTAAAATACAACACACCAAGAAATCATAAAATATTTTAAAATATCTTAAAATATCTTAAAATATCCAAAAATATCAGAATTTTTTTTTTACACATATTGTTCGTGCATAGGTCACCATATGTACTTACAGCTTTAAATGATTTAATTGTTTTTATGAGGTCATTGATTGATTAATTATGTGCCTATTTAAAGGCTTAATAGTTATGTATCATTGTTTTGTCTGAGGAAGGAAGGATACAAAGCCTTCCGAAAGTGCTTGGTGAATAAATTAAGTTCTAACATTATATTTACTACTGGCTTGGTTCGTGATACGCTTTTGTTGAACTACAACGTATTTTTTAACAACAGAACTCTGTGAGGGTGTCTCCTTCATTCCTTTTGTCTTCAATTCTTTTTTGTGTGGAGAAGCTCGGGAATAGATGTAGGTATAGTTCTATTTTTTTTTCCTGTGGAAGAAAAGCTCTTTGAACTAAGGTATCTAGGAGACACTTAAGGAAAATAATCCAGTGAGGAGTCAAACAAGAATTTTGGAAGACCTCCTGAAACCATGGTCTGTGCAGATGTCTCACCCAGATGTGAGATTCCTGATAAAAGACTCTGCAAAGATGGACTTCCAATATGGTTGCATACAGACTAACGGCTTAATTTCAGCTCTCCCAGTGTGAAAACAGAAACTCAGAAAAAAAGCCAGTTAGTTTGTCTTTTTGTATAAATTTCAGTTACTGGTTTCTAAGTGTACTGCCTGGATGCCAGCAAAGAGAAATTTTTGAGAAACTGAAACCAAATCAATCACAAACGGCTAGGAGAAAACACTAGCTGAGAAGAATGCTGCAGCTGTTCAGCAAAAAGCAATGCAAGCTCCAGTATTGGTGCAAGACATGACTTCTAGTAGCCTAGAGGAAAAAATAAGTCAAATGTTCTCAGGGCAGATTAAAATAAACAAAACACTGAGGGAGTACCATCAACTCAAATAACAAAATGCTGGAAAAATGGAAGAAGGTTTAAATAGATATTCAGTTCAACTGATAAAACTGGAAAAATCAGAGACTGAAATGAAGAAAAGGCTAGCTGAGTATGACACTACTCAAGAACAGTTTAAAAATGGTAAAATTATAGGAAAACTTGAGATTTTCTGCTATACTAGAGAAACAGGAAAGAACAGATTGTATTAATATTATGAAGGCACAAATAAGCAACTGGACTTGGACTTATATTCCACAGCAGGAGTTGTTAATTGAAAAGGCATATTACGTATATTCTCCAAGACCTCTAAAATTAAAGATGCAATACTACCAGCATTAAGAGATGATTCTTATAAAACTGTAGCAGAAGAAGAAAGTACTAACAGTTGAAGACAGTAGAATGTTGCTGGAAAGTGATTACTCACCGTACACCAGGCAGCAGAGGAGTACATTTCTTTCCAGCACTCAGAGGATGTTGAGAATCAGGTGTGAGATTCAAGCTGCTGTAGCTAACTATCTGTACTGCACTTCATGAGCTCAACTGGCTAGAACTACCAAACCTATTATTTCTGAACCAACTTACCATTGCAAACACCATCATCCACAAACCCAATAACTGCCCTGCTCTCAAAGACCTAGCTGAAGCAAATACAAACCGCAGATCCCCAAGGTCCTCCGATAAACTTCTACTAAAGGTAACTAAATCCAACATCAAATATGGAGATTCCCTATTCTTTAATAAAGTGTCCAGAACCCAAAACTTAATACCCCAACACAGTCACAAATTTAAGCTACTTCTGAGAGAACACCTTACCAATCACTGGCTATACTCCTGCACATCACCTAGGTAATTCTACCACCACCCCTATACCAACCAACCTTATTCTCAGTTGTAGCTTCTTTTTACCCTAGTAAGGGCAACATTCTTATATATTTCAAATCCTACGCTCCTCTTTCTCACCATCTATTTGCTATGTTTAACATGTCCTCCTCAAACCTAACAGCTATGTTAGTGATAATGCAAAACAAATTCTGTTAACCATCTATTGCTAACCATGTATACTCTGCTGTAATATGTGTACTTGTCACCATGTATATATACGCTACTGTATTCCATCAATGTTGAACCATGTATATATATTCTACTGTATTTTCTCAATATTTTTGGAGCTTCGCTCCCTGGGTCTCCACTGAAAATGGACTCCTGGTCCAGTCGGACATTACCAGTAAACAAATGTAGAATAAATAAGTACATTTTTTTCCTGGCAGGTCAAAGTCATTTTTTTTATGCATACCATGCTAAGGAGAAAATACAAAAGTTTGTCCAGCAAAAAATGAGCTATCACACCCAAAGGGATTCTGCTTCTTATTCTTCTGTTAATAAAGCTCATAGAGAGGCTGTGAGAGTGAAACATTTTCCAGTGTTGCAAAGGGTTGAGAGAGAGAAAAAAAATCACAAGAGTCAACAAGAAGACCCAGGGGCACATTGGAAATGAACCAGGGGCAGGAATTGGAACATGGAGATCAACAAGAAAAAAAACAGCAACTTGGAAATTAATGAGTAAATGTGGGATTAGAAAGTATCAGTCACATTTGAGAACTATGGCAGAACAAGAAAACCTGGACATGTTGGACTTTTTTGACTTAGTTAAAGTTGTAGGGGACTCCAAAGTATATCCCCTACTTCATGTCACTAATGTTTGGAAGAACATTAAGAAGCGGGAGGAAAGATGCAAGTGTAGGTAAAACAGTTTTGTTCTCAACAGTATTTTTATAAAACGTGACATATACTGCATGTTATAAGGTAAAGCTTTTTCAGTTTTGTGTGTAATAGGGATACTGAAGTAAATGGGGGCCCCTTTTTTTCTTCTTTCTTGTTCAGTTTTAAGAAATGTACAGACTGCAATGTAAAAAAAGAAAGCCTGGATAAAAGAACACGATACAAGTAATACTGATATTCTTTTTCTTACTTTTACAAAGGGGAATGACTGGATTATGGCCCTTAGCTTGATCTAACAACAAGTTTTAAGGGAAACATGTAAACAAAAGTACATTGAATGTAATGAAAAGTTTTCCTTTAACAAATAAATATTCACAGTGCAACGTGAGAAGCTTGTAACTGAAGGCAACTGTGTATCTGCTTCTCATTTTTCTATGGGGCAAGCTGAAAAAGGCAATAAAAACAAAATACTCTTTTCTTTCAGTGGCTAAAAGACAATGTTTTCTGAAAGCATTAAAGTTGTTTTCTGCATCTGGCAGAAGAATAAACATAAGACAAAAGAAGACAGCACTTAGTTTACTAACAGCATAGGCTGTGCTATGTGTCTTAGCATGGATAACCTTCATTATAGGTCAGTTCAAGCTTGTGAATATAGTTGTCAATCTGGGACACTTGTTCCTTTTAGGGGGTGTTAAACTTCATCATTTGCAGATGTGCATAACTCTGTGTTTGTATTAAGTTAAAAGGTTATAGGGTGTTCTGAGAGTGTGTGTGTCTTTTGAGAG
>NC_056743.1:656300589-656323267 GCF_019279795.1 Protopterus annectens | reverse complement strand
CCTGTGTCATTAGACTTTGGAGATTTTTTTTCATCAAATGAAACAGTGAATTGTGAAGCTGAGACTAATGAATTCCTGATGTCCTTTAGAGAACTCATGTAGTACCTGGCAAGTGATTTCATGTGAATGGTTGTGCCATTAAACCCAGGTCTTGTAAAACCAAGGCTGCTGTGGGTGCATATAATGTAGAATTGCTGGCTGACATGAATCAGATCTAGTCAGGGGTGGGGATGGGGCCTTACTATTATCAATGTGGTGTCCAGGTTGCAATGACAAATGCCAACTTCTGAACTGGCTGTAACGGACTTCTGTAGGTTGACAGACTGCTAGACACAGGCATAACCATGGCAAGCAAACCTTTGCCTTCGTGAGTCTACTCCTTTGCACTGATGGCCATGAGACAGTTATCCAAATAGGAAAATATTCTGCTCCTGGTAGCCTGATGTCGGCTATTACTGTTGCCAAGCTATTGGTAAACATACCAGACATGCTGCGGTAAGTCTGAAGGGTAGGGCTCTGAACTGGTAGTGACAGCCACGCAGCCAGGTGGTGAATAGCTCTCCTGGCCTTCCTGGCTAATGTTATGTGAAGGGAAGCATCCTGAAGACTTAAGTGGATAGCCAGTTTTCTTCCTGAAGGCACAAAAGTACTTACTACATAGGTGACCATGAAGTTTTCAGGAGACCATGTGGAATGATGCTTTCAGGAGAATATAATCAACTTATGTTCAAGTGTTGGCCAGAGGTCCTTGGTCTTCTTTGGAACCAGTAAGAATCTTAAGTAAAAGCTGGCTCCTCTAGTATTTTTAGGAGATCTTGGGTGTCTCATTTTTAAGTAGGTTGTTGACCTTTTGAAGAGAGTGAATGTGGAAGGGGAAAATATGGCAACAGGAGTTGCTTTTGAAAAGGATTGAAATAGCCTCTGGATATCATTTCCTTGCTCTGTCACACATTGAGGACAAACACTTTGGGATGTGTGTGTTGGGGGGGAGGGGGGCGGGGTCATACAAGCATTACAAAAAGAACACTTCCACCGACTGTCTGAGCCTCAAGGGGTGTTCTAATCTAAGGTCCTGCAAGGAAGATGACTGGCCAAAGGAACCATGCTGATGGACTGCAATGCGAGAGGTGGCCAGACATAGTACGTGCCTGTTCAGTCACAGAAAACCACAAGGTTTTCTTCGGGACTTTCTCACTCATCTCAACCAACAAAGCTGAAAATGTCAGTCTCAAGGGTGCCCAAGTATTGGACAAGCTAATATAGGAACTGATGTTGGAGCTACAACACAGACAGTCCCAGCTCCGTGGGCTTAAAGGTGATATCAACAAGCAGGCCTTCAGCACCAAGGAGACAAAAGCATACTGCAAGGATGTACAGAACACTCCTGAAGAAGCCTACGTCAATCTTGGCACTGAAGATAAAGTGCCGACAACCTTGGACCTAGTGACTCTTTCCCTAAGATGGTGCTGATGTCACCAGTACTGAAGACACTGACACCGTAGAAAACTCCACAGTCTATGCCAAATATAACACCATGGGTAATCGGGTTGGCCCCGACACTCATGATGCCAAAACAGGATCCCAGTGGGAACAAGGAAGGTGGTGAGTACAGGTTTGTCACTAGCCACCATAAAAATAGTGGTGGTCGACATGATAGAGCTCCATATGGGTCTTTATAAAGGCTATCATTCTTTCCCAATTTAGAGGGTCGATAAGGGCTATGCACCAACCTGGAAGATACAACTGTAAGGCCAGAAGCTGGATGGGAATATAACAACTTAGACAGCTCCTGCTAGGAGAAGTTGCACAGTTTTCTCCTCGGAGTCAAGTCAGAACCACCTGAAAAACCAAGTGCAGCTAAGCTCAAAAGAAGAGCCGTTGGCAATGCTAACACAGTACTCAACGCCCTGGTTATGGGACAGTAAGAATTTCTACTCTTGGGGTCTTGGTTATGAAGTTACATCAGGTGCCTTATCCCTAACCTCTTCCAACCTCCTCCTCTGATCTAGCATCAATCCTTAGGAGTTTCACCTTTTTAAACGTTCCTTTACAATTTTCTGTAGTCAAATGTTCTGGCCCTAGGCAATTCACAATGTGAGGACTAATGGGGTAGAATTGTGCCCCCCCCTCTTTTTTTGCATTTTGAAAAGCCATTCTCTCTCCACATTAACAGAACCAACAAACTGTCAAAACTAAAAAGTGAGCAAGTAATGTCTTGAATATTTTAATACCAACTAAAAATCACACAAGCAACAATGATGTGAAACACCTGCAGAACTAGCAAGAACATTCTTTAATATAAACATGCAGGAAAGTGCCACTTGCTAATAACTATAACTGTAAGCAATTACAATTTTGGTGGAGAAATATTTGTTGAAGAAAAGAAGGAAAGAAAATACCACAAATTAGAACAGAAGGGACAAGTATCCTACATGGGAGGGGAGAGTGAGACAGATGCCTACAAGTAAAAATAAAACTAGAAACAACTTATAGAAAATAAATTTTACTGAAAAGAAAGGCTGAGGAGCATTTTTTTGTTATAGCATCATGACAGAAGCTGCTCAAGCTGCAGAGGATCCATATACCACTTGTACAAGGGGCAATGGGATCAGGAGAATGAGAAAGTACAGTTTTGTACCTACCATAAATGTAGATGTCCGACAGGTATGCATCTGCAGTCATAACAAATGGGTTGTCCTGCCTCAGGCAGCCCTTCGGTCGGCCAGATTCCAAAGTCTGGGTCTGGCCTCGGCTGATGTCGCACTTTCCCCGACGTCAGAGCGTCTGGGGTATAAAAGCATCAGCCGACGCCATTTTCCTCAGTTTTTCTTGCCCCAGATGCCAGGTGCCCTCTAGGAAGGCTAAATTTGGATAAATGCAAAAAAGTTCCAAACATTTGCAAAATTATAAAAATATATACATGTATATACAAACAAATACACCATAATAGATTCACCCAGCTAGCTAAAAGAGGGGTAAGTACCCTAGGAATACCACAGAGGGGTAGGAGGGAGGGTAACCCTGACTGCAGATGCATACCTATCGGACATCTACATTTATGGTAGGTACAAAACTGTACTATGTCCTTCAAGGATGCATCTGCAGTCATAACAAATGGGTAGAATACCATAGCCAATCTGGGGGAGGAGGTACTAAGAAAAGGATGGTGTAGTTAAGATCCCCTGCAGGACTGCAGTAGCAAAACCTGCTCTGGATCTGGAGTATAAAGGTAGATTGTAATGTTTGGCAAATGTATGCATGGAGCTCCAAGTAGCAGCTTCTAAAATGTCCTTGGTAGCCACCCCTCGTAGGAAGGCTGTAGTGGTGGCTGTGGCCCTTGTGGAATGAGGCCTGATGTTTTCAGGAACTGTCTTTCCATGAAAGGAGTAACAAAATCGAATGCAATTTCCTATCCATTTTGAAATTGTCTGTTTGGAAATTGCCTTTCCTTGCACCCCAGAAGCATATGCTACAAATAGTTGGTCAGTTTTTCTGCTAGTTTTAGTTCTGTCCAAGTAGTAGCGTAGTTGTCTGTGTATATCCAGGGTGTGCAGCAGTTACTCCCCTCTATTCTGTGGATTTGGGAAGAACGTAGGCAAGTGAATAGCTTGGTTCAAGGATACCCTAGATACCACCTTTGGCATAAAAGTAGGATTGGTTCTTAGTGAAACTCTGTCCTGATGGAAAATAAGAAATGGCTGTACTGCCATTAATGCTTGTAACTCAGATACTCTTCTTGCTGAAGTTATTGCCAGAAGGAATGCAGTTTTCCAAGACAGAAACTGTAGATCCGCTGATGCTGCTGGTTCAAAAGGAGGGAGTGTCAGTTTCTCCAGTACAAAGTTGAGATCCCAAGCAGGTAGAGGGGGTCTTCTTGGAGGTTTAATATTTTTGATCCCTCTCAGAAATTGTCTGAGGAGAGGGTGTGAGAAGATAGGTGGATCCACATTGTATTCTGCTGAAATTGCTGAGGCATGAATCTTAATGGAAGAATAGGACAGGCCATTGTGGAACAATTCTGCTAAGTATTCCAGAATATGTGTTATGCTTGCCACTGTCACATCTGAGCCTTTTGATGTGCTCCAAATGAGAAATCTTTTCCATTTAGCTGAGTATGTCTTCCTTGTGGAAGGCCGGCGAGCTTCCAAGATAATGTCCTTCACTCTCTGTGATAAAACAGTTTGATTAGGATTTAAGGAATTTTCCAGGCAGTTAGCTGCAATGTTTTCAAGTTGGGATGCATGATCTTGAAATTGTTCTAAGGCCAGAAGAAGAGGCCATGGGGGAGAGGCCATGGTTTTGCTTGAGACATGCTTCTCAATAATGGATACCAGTGTTGCCTTGGCCAGTCTGGAGCTATCAGTATCACTCTTGGCTGTTCCTCCCTGATCTTCAGTAGAACCTTGTACATTAATGGGAGAGGTGGGAAGGCATATACTTTTAGAGCTTTCCAGCTGAAAGAGAGAGTCCACCCTCCAAGCTTGTGGGTGGTATGTCCTTGAGCAGAATGTCTTCAGTTGATGGTTGAGGGGGGAGGCGAATAGATCTATCTCAGGCATTCCCCATGCCTTTGCTATGAGTTGGAAGATGTCTGGGTGCAGCATCCATTCATGTGCATCCATGGTAGTTCTGCTTAAGCTGTCTGCCAGTGTATTCTCTTTTCCTGGCACGAACTGGGCCTGTAGCTGGATATTGAGTTTCAGGCATAGTTCCCATAGATTCATAGCTAGCCGGCATAGGGGGTAAGAGTGC
This sequence comes from Protopterus annectens, assembly GCF_019279795.1. Taxonomy (NCBI): domain Eukaryota; kingdom Metazoa; phylum Chordata; order Ceratodontiformes; family Protopteridae; genus Protopterus; species Protopterus annectens. Next base: position 656,318,515 of record NC_056743.1, on the reverse strand, counting down.
GTGCCTCCCTGCTTGTTTATGTACCACATGACCGTGGTGTTGTCTGTCCTTATTAACAGGTGTCCTTGTTGGAGGAAGGGTTTGAAAGCCTCGATTGCATGCATCACTGCCAGCATTTCTTTTTGGTTTATGTGCATGCTTAGCTGCCCTTGAGACCATAGGCCTTGGATACAGTTGCCCTCCATGTGAGCTCCCTATCCTCGGTCCGAAGTGTCCGTGGTGATGGTTTGTCTTGTTTTTGGTTTGTTGAAAGGCAACCCTCTGTTGGAACGGCAGGCCTGAGCCTACCACAGAAATTCCTTTTGAAGGCAAGGAATGATTGGTATCAGGGTTTCTAAACTGTGACTGTGTTGAGACCATACACTCCTTAGGTACCATTGTAATTTTCTCATATGCAGCCTGGCCTGTGGTATCAGAATTATGCAGGATGCCATGTAACCCAGGGCCTGCAGGATTTTCCTTGCAGTAAGCTGAGTTTGTCTTGTCAGAATCATGAAGTAATCTGGAAGTTGTTTTTGTTTTTCTTCTGTGAAAAAGGCCATTTGGGTGGTTGTGTCCAGATCTGCACCCAAAAAGGTTATCCTTTGGGATGGCACAAGTCTTGACTTTTGGATGTTGACTGTGTAACCCAAGGCCTGTAGCAGGTGGATGGCATAGGCCAAGTCCTTTATTAAATTTCCCTTGTTGTCCGCTTGTATTAGGCAGTCGTCCAGATATGGGTAGATTTGAATCCCCTGAAGTCTGCAGTGTGCAATTACTGATGCCAGGCATTTCGTGAATACTCTGGGTGCAGTAGATAAGCCAAAGGGCAATGCTGAGAATTGATAATGCTCTGATCCTGCAAGAAATCTGAGGTGTCTTCTGCAACTTGGTAGAATAGGGACGTGCAGGTATGCCTCCTTGAGATCTAGAGTCACCAGCCAAGACTCCTTGCCCAACATGGGAAGAAGTTGCTGTAGGGTCAGCATCTTGAATTTTGGCACAATGAGGTAAGTATTCAGTGCGGACAGGTCGAGAATAGGCCTCCATTGATTTTCTTTTCTTGGTACAAGGAATAGTCTGGAGTAAAATCCTTGTCCTTGTTCTGTAAGTGGTACCTTTTCTATAGCTTTCATCTGAAGCAAATTGTTGATCTGCCTTAAAGCCTCTGCTCTCTGATTTGGTGGTAGGTTTGGCATTCCGTTTCTTTTTGGCAAAGTGTGGAAGTGGAACCTGTATCCTTTGTCTATGATTTGCAGTGTCCATGTGTCCCTTGTAATGTAATGCCAGTTTTTTGAGAATAAAGCCAGCTTTCCGCCCAAGGGTGCTTCCAGCTGATCCCTGGTAGGCGGAATCAGAGTAAAGTCATTGAGCCTGTCCTGGTGTAGTAATTGTTGTTGCTGCTGTTGCACTACTCCTCTGGTTGGCAGGCTGCCACTGATGGCCTCTGTAGGAGCCCTTCGATTGGCCTCTGCCTCTAGGGCGTCTGTTCCTGCCTCTCTGGGCTCTGTCCGAGTCTGGAAAGGACCAATTCTTAGTAGGCCAGTTTCTGCTGAATCTCGGTGGTTGTACTTGCAGGAAATCCTTAACTGTTTGCACAGATTTTGCCTTTTCTTCAACCTTTTTTAAGATCTCCTGAGCAGAGGAGCCAAATAAATTTTGTTTCTCCATTGGAGCATCCAGGAGTTTAGCTTTAACATGGTCTGGCAAAGATTGTTCCTTCAGCCAGGCATGCCTACGAATAACTGCCCCAGTCATAGCTGACCTAAATGAAGCCTCCAATGCATCATAGCCACATTTTAAGAAATGATTACTAACCTGTTGTGAGTTGTGTACCAAATCCTGAAGGGATTTACGGTCAAGGGGTTCAGGAGAAGAAAGTTTCTTATTCAGCTCATCTAACAAATACTCTTGGTACCGTATCATATGAAATTGACAATTTAATGCCCTTACAGAAAGTTGCAGAAGTATATACCTTCTTTCCCCATCTCTCTAAAGCTTTAGACTCTCTTTCAGAGGGTAGAGGATTTTTGGCAGTGGCGGCCACAACCCCTTTAGGGCCCTGAGAAATAGTTTCTGGGTCTGCAGAATGGGCTTTATACAGATGGAAATGAGAATCTGGGACCCTGTAGTATCTATCAGGTTTGGCAGGGGCCGGAGGAAGAGTGTCAGAGGCTGTACTGACATCATTGTACACATCATCAATTACATTCAAAACAGGAGGTATAGCTAAGGGCCTATGTTGAGGCAAATGCAAAAAGGTCCTTAATCTTTTTCTAGAATCAGAGAATTCCTGACCTTGCCATTGAAAATGCTCTCTCATGGAGTGTAGAGTCTCACCAAAGGAAAACTCTTCAGGAGGGGAGGCCTAAGGGATAGATTCCTCAGCATCTGAATCCTCATAAGGCGAATAAGCCTCCTCCTGGTGGTCTGACAACTCAGATCCATCCGTGGACTCATCTGAAGAGTGTGGGTCAGAGGGGTCAGTCCTGGGCCTTTTGTCCGGTGGAGGGTGAGAGGCCCTGTCTGGGTGAGGTTGGGAACCTCTAATTAAGGAAATGAGGTCCTCTGCAAGGCTGAGGATCTGAGAACTAGAGGTACGCCTCTGGGAGGTAGTCTTGGGAGGCAAAGCTTTAGAAAGTTTAGCAGCTTTAGCCCAAGAAAAGGCCTTAATGGACATGGAAGCAGGGGGCCTAGCTGCCCCACGTGCAGGAGTAGAAATGTCCAAAGGTATGGTGTCGGACATTTCCTGGACACTGGTTTCGGTAGGTAGCTCGGTAGCCGACTCAGCCTGGGCCTCCCGGGCCACGGTGGTCGGTTGAATGGATTCGGAAGTAGGAATCTCCGAGGACTCTGTTTCGGCCGAAACCGAGGCACTTGCGTTAGGCCTTACCGTGGTTTCAGCCGAAACCGCGGGCCACGACTGTCGGTCCTTGTCCTCCCGTTTTTTAACCAAATGCGAAGTCGGAGTCTCCGACTGCATTTAATATGCAAAACTGGCCCCAAAAAATTCCTCTGCAAACTCCGACCGACACCTAAGAGTTCGTCGGTTGAAGGAAGCACAGGCAGAACAGGCCGATACGTCGTGGTCTGGGCCTAAGCAAGGAAGGCAGTAGGAATGGAAATCCTTATGAGGTATTTGTTTCCCACAAGTTAAACAATTATTTATTTTGTCTGACATCGGCTGAGGCAAGAAAGAGTCCCCAATGGGGTACTTAGCTTTTTTCGAAGTCTTCGGTAGCTGAATTCACTGGATCTGACTGACCGGCACTTGCGAACAGCTTCTGCTTCGGGCACCGCGCGGCAAGAAAGACTGAGGAAAATGGCGTCGGCTGATGCTTTTATACCCCAGACGCTCTGACGTCGGGGAAAGTGCAACATCAGCAGAGGCCAGACCCAGACTTTGGAATCCGGCCGTCCGAAGGGCTGCCTGAGGCAGGACAACCCATTTGTTATGACTGCAGATGCATCCTTGAAGGACATCAGTGCATTCCTGGGTAGGAAAGGAATTTGAGCTGGCAAGGTATTATGGAAGCTGCAGAGAAACAATGGCTGCGGTGACCAGTCCAAGGATAACTGTGTACAGACTGGATCAATGCACATCCAAATAATGTCACAGTCCAGGAAAAAATTATTTCTACTTGTGAATGTAGTATTTCCATGTACTTATCTTTGAGCTTCTTTTAAGATATTATGGACTTTGAAACTTTATCGCCCCCACCAAGCTGAGAATTTTGGGATTGGGATAGAATACTTTCCCCGTAGTTCATGCAATAACAAGGAAAGAATAGTCTAAGCTAAGATGAGGTTATTAAACTGGCCTTGCTCTCCTTGCTTCTGATGCGAACAGAAACAGAAAGCAAACAAGTCTATGGAAAGTAAAATTTTAGCTTTCCAAACTATCCTGTAAGGCAAAAAGCAGTAAAACGTTTGACTTGACTTCTGGTGGCAGCTAGACTTTGAACTTTAGTAAAGGGGCTTGTTTCTTGGATAGCCCTCATTAACGTGAAGGAATATGTTGAGTCAGCTTTCATGCATGTTAATTTTCATGCTCAACTCATCTGTATCTACAGCGCAAGTATGCTATGTCTAGAATTACATCTACAGTGCTACATGTGCAAATTGGCTGCCCCCAAATCCCCTGAAGCCCTCAGGTCCAATTTGCACAGTGAGCACCTCTTTCACTTTTGTTTGGAGTGCTAGGAATGCAGAAATGCTGAGACTGCATCTCAAACATTACGGGGGGGGGGGGGGGGTGACTGGCTTTCTTCCTGAAAAAAATTGTCTCCCTAAATATACAGAGAAGAAACATACGTGGTGTAAATGCTAGTAATAACTCACCAAACCAGCTGCTGGAATCTTTTGTAAATATCTCACCAAAGAACAGTTTTACAATGTGTACTTCTTCCACAAATTCATCTAAAACTCCCCTCCCTCTTACATTTTCTCCACTTACATTCACTGGCTATCCCAGATCCACAGGTTGTAATGACTGCTTTGGGAGATAAGTTGACACCAGATGCCATCACTGCAAAGTCAAACATTTTGTCAGATATCTGTCTTAGTAAAATGACAAGTCTAACTTCTTGCAAGCCTGGAGGGTCTCGCAATGAATTGTGTAACAGGATGGGTTCTTGCTGTGATAATCATTTATCAATTCTCAGGAGACCCAAGCAGCTACAAGGAACAGTATCACTAAGGGAAGCTTATACACTTGTAATAGAGGCAAGCACTTTGCTAATCTATCAGATGCGTTTGTCACGTTTCTCAGAATTACAGAGCAACTTGAAAGAGGTTGCGACTGTTCTCAGCTTTGCTACCGGAACTATATATGAATATAAATTATATGTTAATAAAAACAGTTAATCACTAGAATCTGAAATGGAGATAGTTTACATAATTCTGGAAAAAATGCATCGATAGCTGAATGCAGCACTACTTCGGCACAATACATCTGCAGTAACCAATATATTTACAAATATGTACCCCTAGGTTTGGGCAGACTCTGCTCTTGAGGTGAATTTCTTGGCATCAGTGTTCTGAACACACAATAAGCATGTTATGATTAGTGACCTGCTCATAATCCTCTATATTTAAACCTCACATTTAACTACCTAAAAAACCCTCCTCCCTGTTAAATTCTTGATGGGAGCAGACATCAATGGTTTGATATGGCACATTGAATTTTACTGCTTTAGTGCCTTGTATAAGCCATATGTCACACAGCCAGAAAATCTGAGCAACTCTATGTGGATGTTATTGGCACAGTGTGTCAGTGTGTGCTGGCCAAGTTATGCTTACTGTTTAAGTTAAAAGACATTATAGCACTTCAAAAAGTGTTTGTGGGCTCTTAAGGCTCCCAGGGCCAAGGATTTTTTCTCAAGGGTTTAATGCTGCTGGCCACTTAAGGCAATAAGTGCAGCAAGTAGAAGTCTTGTTGGCTGGAGAGTACCCAAGCATTCAAATTCTATGACCTTGCTGACTCTTACTACTTTGAATATGCCACTAATTTTAACATTAACAGTTAATGACTGATGAAATCTTTACTGAATTAACAGTGCAATGACAGTAAGATAAGGCAGCTATTGCCGACAGCTCAAGGGATCGAGCTTCACTGTTAAACGCAGCATAGCAACATTTGGAAATTTGCTGAGCCACCTAAGCAGTACACAAAGGGGGAAACAAACATTTATGACATAGTATGTTATGAAGGATCCTAGTGCAGTGAGGCAGGAATCTCACCTCTGACCCACAGGGTGTCAGAATGCATATGTGCATGAATTATGTGCACTAAAGCTGGATGTTAGCCAAAGGGTTAGTATACTTTTTTCCTGAGCAATATGTATAATGTCTGTGTCTGGGGATATTGTCCAGCTAACCATAAATACTTGAAGTGATCAGTGCTACCTCCAGGGACATGTACAGAACATGTATACAGAAGTAGAAAGTATGTGTTTGGGGAGGAGGGCCTTACTGCATCAAATTATGTCACAAGTATGAATGTTGTGTGTGAAAAGATAAGAGTCCAGTCATAACAGTAAGGTTGTTTTCAAGTAACCTGTACACTTGAAATATACATTGGACAAGAATGCATTTATTTTCACTACATGGCATACTTTTTTTGTCTTTATCCTATGACTGCAAGTCCCTGATCAGGGTATAACTACGGATGTGTAAAAAAGAAGTTATGTACTTACCACACTGTTCCATGTGAGTTGTTCATCTCGCCTTCATTCTTACTGATGGTTCGGAGCCAATCCCTTGGCTCAGAGTCGGCCTACTACAAAGCTCGAGGTTTCCAAATAGCTCGAGGCAAAGTCCCTATCCCAGGATGCACCTAGAGTTACCTCAGATCTTGTCTGCTGCGTAAAATAATACCATATGTCATTCTATAACTCCATAAGAGAGAAAGTATAGAAGGGTTGGATCTAGCATCTCGGTGTTCTGAATGCCCAGGAGAGGGCAGGAGGGAGGGACTTAAGAATGAAGGCGAGATGAACAACTCACATGGAATGTTATGGTAAGTACACAACTTCTTTATGTGAAGTTGTTCTATCTCGCCGTTCATTCTTACTAATGGGTAGCGTCCCAAGCACCATCTACCTCGGGTGGCTCACAGGAGTATATTTTTCAGGACCGTGGATCCAAAGGAAGCCCTCCCTGTCCCTAGAGGCCCTGCCAACTTTGTAATAAGTGAAAAAGGTATGAGGTTTTGACCAAGTGGTTGCTGCACAAATGTTATCAATAAGAAGTCTGGAAGAAAAAGCAGAAAATGTAGAAACTGCTCTGGTAGAGTGAGCTTTAATTTTATGCTGCAAGGGCATATTGGCAGTTGAATAAGCAAAGGCGATACAATCAGAGAACCATTTAGAGTTGTTTTAGCCACTGGCATACCTTTCCTGGTGTCTGAAACGGAAACAAAAAGCTGATCTGATTTCCCAAAATCTTTTGTTCTATCCAAATAAAATGTGAGCCGTCTGTGAACATCAAGTTTGTGCAGCATGTACTCTAGATTGTTGGAGTGATAGGGGAAGAAAACTGGCAAATCAGTAATTTGGTTAAGATTAGTTTCAGTGCAAACCTTAGGCAAAAAGGAGGGATTTGTTCGAAGTGAGACTCTGCCAGCATGGAAAATCAAGTAAGGAGGCTTAATGGACAAGCCCTGAAGCTCTGACACTCTGCGGGCAGACGTAGTAGCCACTAAAAAGATAGTTTTCCATGACAAAAATTTGAGGTCACTGAGGAAGCTTGTTCAAATGGAGGAATAATGCGGGAAAGCATAAAATTTAGATTCCATGGGGAACAGGGAGATTTTACAGGTGGTCTGATATGAAAGGTCCCTTTGAGAAAGGCTCTGGATAATTTGTGACATAAAATTCAATCCTTTAAATCCCAGATGAAAGCTAGAAATGGCAGCAAGTTGAACACGGACTGTTGCTGCTGCAGCTCCTTTACTGAGTATTATGGTCAAGAATTCTAGTACAGAGGCCATAGGGGCTTGGGTAAGGATCAATATTGTTTTTAGAGGCCCATATAGAATTTTTTTTCCCATTTGCTCAGGTATAGCTTCCTCGTAGAGGATTTATGAGAGGATAAGAGAATTTGCTTAGTCTCATTGGAAAGGTTATGGTACCTGGCTATGATGGGAATTGGAGCAGTCAAGCTGTCAGCTTCAGGAACTGCAGAGAGGGAAGAAGTTCCCCCGAGTGCGGCAGAAGGTCCGGAACTGGGTCCAGAATCCAAGGATCCTCCAAAAGATGAAGTTAAAGGAAGGGGAACCAAATCTGACAAGGCCAATGAGGAGCTATTAGAATGACAGTCCTTCCCACAGCTTTTGCTTTCTGTAATACCTAGGGTATCAACGGGATTGGTGGGACTGCACAGAGGAGACCCAGGGGCCAATTGTGAATGAGTGCGTCCCTTGGGGCTTCTCCCAGAGGGGGAATCAGGGCAAAGTAGCTTCTGCATTTCGTGTTAATGTGACTGGCAAAAAGGTCGCAGCAAGGATAGCCCCACCTGCGGAATATCCTGTCTGCTATTTCTGTCTTGAGGGACCACTCGTAGGGCAACAAAATTGCTCTGCTTAGCTCGTCTGCTATCACGTTAGATTTCTCCAAGATGTGGGATGCTAACAGAAAGCACTGGGTGGATATAGCCCACTGCCATACTCTTAGGGCCTTGCGACAAAGGGGGGTATGACCTGGTTCCTCCTTGTTCAAGTACCAGACCACTGACATGTTGTCCATCTGAATCGCAATCGTACCCACAGGAAGAGTGTTCTGGAAGTACTGCAACGCCAAAAGTACTGCTCTCATCTCAAAGACATCGATATGCAGATGTGTCTTGATAGTTCCATGTGCCTTGGGCTGTTCTTCCCTGAAAATGCCCCCCACCCTATCAGGGAAGTGTCCATGGTCACTGTGGCCACTGGAGGGGGTAGATCAAAAGGATGACCTATCTTAACATGAAGTGAGGTCAACCACCACTGATTATCAGGTGAGACATGGGGAGCTCTTGGTAAGACCACTGAACAAACAACAGCCATTGCAGTATCCACATGTGCATACGACCCAGTGGTATGGCCAGACTTGCTGCTGCCATCAAACCTAACAATTTTAGAACTTCTGATGCTGAAGCCTTGTTTTTGGATATTAGAATGTGGACCTGCTGACAGAGTAGTAAGACTCTTTCTACTGGAAGTCTTAGCGTGGTGGTGGTGGTGGTGCCCAGTTCTGCCGATATGCTGCGATGGCGACAAGGCAGATTTTTCTGAGTTTACTGTAATGCCCAGCCGGTTGCAGAGTGACAGAGTGGATTCCCTGGACTGAATGAGTTGATGGTGGTGGCGGTGAGGAGCCAATCGTCTAGGTAGGGAAACACCTGGAATCCTAAACATCTCAGGTGAGCCGTAACCACTGCCATGCATTTGGTGTACACTCTGGGGGCTGCAGTGAGATCAAAGGGCAGGGCTCGAAACTGGTAATGACTGGCTCCCAGCCGGAAGCGCAGATAATCCCTGGATGGCCTGGCCATTTTTATGTGGTAGTACGCATCCTGGAGACCTATTAATCACATCCAATTGTCTTTCCCTAAGAAGGGAAGTATCGACTGGATCATGACTATCGGACATCTACATTTATGGTAGGTACAAAACTGTACTATGTCCTTCAAGGATGCATCTGCAGTCATCACATATGGGTAGAATACCATAGCCAGTCTGGGGGTGGAGGTACTAGGACAAGGATGGTGTAGCTAAGATACCCTGCAGGACAGCCGTAGCAAAGCCCGCTCTGGATCTGGAATATAAAGGTAAATTGTAATGCTTGGCAAATGTATGCACGGAGCTCCATGTGGCAGCTTCTAAAATGTCTTTTGTAGCCACCCCTCTTAAGAAGGCTGTGGAGGTGGCTGTGGCTCTCGTAGAATGAGGTCTAATGTTAGCTGGTACAGTCTTTCCATGAAACGAGTAACAAAAGCGGATGCAATTTCCTATCCATTTTGAAATTGTCTATTTGGAAATTGCTTTTCCTTGAGTACCAGCAGCATAGGCTACCAGCAGCTGGTCAGTTTTCCTGAAACCTTTAGTTCTGTCCAAGTAGTAGCAACTGTCTGTGAATGTCCAGGGTGTGCAGTTTCTCCCCTTTGTTTTGTGGATTTGGGAAGAAGGTAGGCAAGTGAATGGCTTGATTCAATGAAACCCTGGATACCACCTTTGGCATAAAAGTAGGATTAGTTCTTAATGAAACTCTGTCCTGGTGAAAAATAATGAATGGCTGAACTGCCATCAGGGCCTGCAATTCAAACCCTTCTTGCTGAGGTTGTGCCAGAAGGAAAGCAGTCTTCCATGAAAGGTACTGTAGATCTGCAGATGCTGCTGGTTCAAATGGAGGCAGTGTTAGTTTTTCCAACATGTAGTTAAGGTCCCAAGCAGGTAGAGGTGGATTCCTAGGAGGTTTGATGTTTTTAATTCCTCTTAGAAACTGTCTTAGGAGAGGATGAGAAAAGACAGGTGGATCAGTATTGTACTCAGCTGAAATTGCTGAAGCATGAATCTTAATAGAAGAGTAAGACAGCCCATTGTGGAACATTTCTGCCAAATATTCCAGGATATGTGCCATGTTCATCATTGTCGCATCTAGGCCCTTTGTGGTGTTCCAGATGAGAAACCGTCTTAGGAGAGGATGAGAAAAGACAGGTGGATCAGTATTGTACTCAGCTGAAACTGCTGAAGCATGAATTTTAATAGAAGAGTAAGACAGCCCATTGTGGAACATTTCTGCCAAATATCCCAGGATATGTGCCATGTCCATCATTGTCGCATCTAGGCCCTTTGTGGTGTTCCAGATGAGAAATCTTTTCCATTTTGCTGAATATACCTTCCTTGTGGAAGGGTGGCGAGCTTCCATAATAATATTCTTCACTCTCTGGGATAGCTTATCCTGAGGAGGAGTCAAGGTATTCTCCATGCTGTTAGTTGCAATGTTTTCAGGTTGGAATGTAGAGTTTTGTATCTGTGCTGTCTCAGTAGAAGTGGCCATAGAGGTAGGGGCCATGGTTTCGTACGTGACATGCTCCTTAGCAGTGGGTACCAGTGCTGTCTTGGCAAGTCCGGAGCTATCAGAATCACTTTTGGCTGTTCTGCCCTGATCTTCAGTAACACCTTGGTCATTAATGGAATAGGAGGAAATGCATACACTGTTAGATTTCTCCAGCTGAAAGAGAGGGCGTCCACTTTCCACGCTTGTGGGTGGTATGTCCTTGAGCAGAATTTCTTCAGTTGATGATTGTGCAAATAGATCTATGTCCGGGCTCCCCCAAGATTGTGTTATCTGTTGAAAAATGTCTGGGTGCAGCATCCATTCGTGCATCCATGATATTTCTGCTTAAGCTGTCCGCCAGAGTATTGTCCTTCCCTGGCACAAACTGAGCTTGTAGCTGTATATTGAGTTTCAAGGAAAGATCCCATAGATTCATTGCCAGTCTGCAAAGAGGGTAAGAATGGGTACCTCCTTGCTTGTTTATGTACCACATAACTGTGGTGTTGTCTGTCCAGTTTGAAGGCCTCGATTGCATGTATCACTGCTAGCATTTCTTTTTGATTTATGTGCATGCATAGCTCCTTTTGTGACCACTGTCCTTGGATACCTCTGCCCTGCATGTATGCTCCCAACCTAGGTCTGAAGCGTCTGTTGTAATAGTTTGGGAGGTTTTGGCTTTATGAAAGGCAACCTCTGTTGGACTGGCTGGCCTGAGCCCACCACAGAAATTCCTTGTGAAGGCAGGGAATGAGTGGGATTAACGCCTCCAAAGTGTGACTGTGCTGAGTCCATAAACTCCTTAGGTACCACTGTAGCTTCTCATATGTAGCCTTGCTTGTGGAATCAAAAGAATACAGGATGCCATGTAACCCAGGGCTTGCAGGATTTTCCTTGCAGTCAGTTGGGTTTGTCTTGTCAGATTCTTGAAGTAATCCGTAGTTGACTTTGTTTTTCTTCTGTGAGATAAGCCATTTGGGTGGTTGTATCTAGATCCGCACCCAGAAAGGTTATTCTTGGGATGGAACAAGTCTTGATTTGTGCATGTTGACTGTATATCCCAAGGCCTGTAGAAGGTTGATGGCATAATTTAAGTCCCTTATCAAAGTTTGCTGGTTGTCTGCTTGTATAAGGCAGTCGTCCAGATATGGGTAGATTTGAATCCCTGAGTCTGCAGTGTGCTATTACTGATGCCAGGCATTTCGTGAATACTCTGGGCGCAGTAGATAAGCCAAAGGGCAATGCTGAGAATTGATAATGCTCTGACCCTGCAAGAAATCGGAGGTATCTTCTGCAACTTTGTCTGATAGGGACATGCAGGTATGCCTCCTTGAGGTCTAGAGTAACCAGCCAAGACCCCTTGCCCAGCATGGGAAGGAGTTGCTGTAGTCTCAGCATTTTGAATTTTGGCACAATGAGATAAGTATTCAGTGCGGACAAGTCGAGAATTGGTCTCCATTGATGCTCTTTTCTTGGAACAAGGAATAGCCTGGAGTAAAATCCTTGGCCTTGTTCTGAAATAGGAACTTTTTCTATGGCTTTCATTTTTAGTAAGTTTGAGATTTGTTTCAAAGCCTCTGCCCTTTGATTTGGTGGAAGACCTGGCATGCCTTTTCTTTTTGGCAAAGTGTGGAAATGGAACCTGTATCCGTTGTCTATTATTTGGAGTGTCCATTTGTCTCTTGTAATGTTGTGCCAATTTCTTGAGAATAAAGAAAGCTTTCCCCAAAGGTGCTTCAATTGAGCCCTGGTTGGCGGAGTCAAAGCAAAGTCATTGAGTTTGTCCTTGTGCAGCAGTTGCAGGTCCTGAACTGCCTGTCTGGATTGGAGGTTGCCATTGACGGCCTCTGTAGGAGCCCCTAGCTTGCCCTCTACCTCTGGCACGCCTGTTCCTGCCCCTTTGAAATCTTTCTGTGTCCGGAAAGGACCAATTCTTGGAAGGCCAGTTTCTGCTAAATCTAGGCGGTTGGACTTGAAGAAAATCCTTAACTGTTTGTACAGATTTTGCCTTTTCCTCAAATTTCTTTAGGACGTCTTGAGCAGTGGAACCAAATAACTTCTGCTTTTCCAGTGGAGCATCCAAAAGCTTAGCTTTAACATGTTCTGGCAGATTGTTCCTTCAGCCAAGCATGCCCGCGATGACAACACCTGTCATTGCTGACCTACATGAAGCTTCCAATGCATCATAACCACACTGCAAGAAGTGGTTGGTAACCTGCTGGGAGTTATGTACCAGATCCTGAAGAGATTTATGTCAAGGGGTTCAGAAGAAGACAATTTTTATGCATTCTTCTAACAAATACTCTTGATACTGTATCATGTGAAATTGACAATTTAATGCCCTCATAGCAAGAGTGGCAGAGGTATACACTTTTTTACCCCATCTCTCTAATGCCCTGGACTCCTTTGCAGAGGGAGTGGGTTCTTAGTAGTAACAGCTGCAACCCCTTTAGGGCCCTGTGAAATAGTTTCAGGGTCAGCAGAGTAGGCCTTATAAAGAAAATTATGTGTCCAGGACTCTGTAATACCTATCGGGCTTAACAGGGCTGGAGGCAGAGTGTCAGGGTCATACTAGAGTCAGAGTATACATCATCAATCACATTTAAAACAGGCGGAATAGCCAAAGGTCTATGCTGAGGTAAATGGAGAAAAGTTCTTAGTCTTTCCTGGAATCAGAATATTCCTGGCCCTGCCATTTGAAATGCTCTCATAGTGTGAAGGGTCTCCCCAAAGGAAAGCTCTTCAGGAGGGGAGGCAGGGAATAGATTCCTCTGCATCCGAATCCTCGTGAGGCGAATAAGCCTCCTCCTGGTAGTCTGAGTGATCAGAGCCAACAGAGGTCTCCTCTGAGGAAAGGGGATCAGGAGGATCCATCCTGGGCCTTTTGTCTAGAGGGGGTTGGGAGCCCCTGTCCGATGAGGCTGAGAGCCCCATTAAGGAGATAAGGTCCTCTGCTAAAGTTAGAATCTGTGAACTAGAAGAAGGTCCCTGAGGAATAACTCTGGGAGGCATGGCTTTAGAGTGTTTTGCAGCTTAGCCCTGGTGAAGGCCTTAATAGACATGGATGCAGGAGGCCTGGCTGCACCACGTGCTGGTGTAGCTTTGTCTAAAGGTATGGTGTCAGAAGATTCCAATACACCACTTTCGAAGGCAATTCTGTAACCGACTCGGTGAGGAGCCTCTGGGGCGAGGCTGTCGGTTATAATTTCAGGGTTCGAAGTTCCAAGGACTGCATCAGCCGAGACCGAGACACTCGCGTAGGCCTAGCGGTTTCAGCCGAAACCGCGCCCGTGTCGGTCCTTGTCTTTCCGCTTCTTAATTAAATGTGAAGTCGGGTTTCACGCATTTTGCAAGCAAACTATCCCCAAAACTCTTCTGCGAACTCCACCCACGCCTAAGAGTGAGTCGGTTGAAGGAAGCGCAGGCAGAACAGGCCGAGACGCCGTGGTCTGGGCCTAAGCAAGGTAGACAGTAAGAGTGGAAATCCTTATCAGGTATTTGTTTCCACAAGCTAAACAATTATTAACTTTTTCTGACATCGGGCTGAGGCAAGAAAGAGTCCCCAACGGGGTACTTAGCTTTTCAAGTCTTCGGATAGCGATTTTACAGGAGCTGGCCGACCGGCACTTGCGAACTGCTTCTGCTTCGGGCACCACGCATTAAGAAAGACTGAGGAAGATGGTGTCGGCTGACTCTTTTATACCCCAGGCGCCAGGACGCCGGGAAAGGCGACATCAGCCGCCGGACCCAGACTTTGGAATCCGGCCGACTGAAGGGCTGCCTGAGGCAGGACAACCCATATGTGATGACTGCAGATGCATCCTTGAAGGACATCTGTACTATGTTCATCGTGCATACAGCTGCAGTAATCACAGATGGGTAGAATCCCAAAGCTACGCACAGGGTGGTAGGCACTAGGTGGAATTGGGATGAGCCAGAATGCCCTGCAACACAGCAGTGGCAAAGCCTGCTCTAGTTTTGGAATATAAAGGCAGGTGGTAGTGTTTTGTGAAGGTATGCACAGAACTCCAAGTGGCTGCCTCTAAAATATCTTTGGTAGGATCTCCTCTGAGGAAGGCTGTAGAGGTAGCTGTGGTCCTGGTGGAGTGGGATCCGATGCCTGTGGGGACAGATTTTCCATGATAGGAGTAACAAAACCGTATGCAGTGGCCTATCCATTTTGAAATGGTCTGTTTGGTAACTGGCTTCCCTTGAGCTCCTACAGCATAGGACACAAAAAGTAGGTCTGATTTCCTGAAAGGCTTTGTTCTGTCCAAATTATAACGTAGCTGTCTATGGATGTCTAAGGAGTGTAGCAGCCTTCCCTTTGTTTTGAGGATTGGGGTAAAAAGGTAGGTAAGTGTATGGCTTGATTTAAAGCTACCCTGGATACCACTTTAGGCTTAAATGACGGGTTGGTTCGAAGGGAAACCCTGTCCTGATGGAAGATGAGAAAGGGCTGCACAGCCATGAGGGCTTGTAGTTCCGAAACCCTACGAGCTGAGGTAATGGCCAGAAGGAAGGCTGTTTTCCAGGACAAATATTGCAAATCTGTTGAGGCAGCTGGTTCAACAGGAGGCAAAGTTAATTTATGTAGAATGTAATTAAGATCCCAGGTTGGTATTGGTTGTTTCCTTGGTGGTCTTATATCCTTAGCCCCTCTGAAGAACCGACTTAAGAGTGGGTCAGAGAATAACGGTGGATCAGTGTTGAATTCTGCAGAAATGGCTGAGGCATGGATTTTATGGAGGAAAATGAAAGTCCACTGTTCAGCAGCTCAGCTAGATACTGTAATACCTGGAGGCAAATTCAGTTTTCTAGGGTCCTGGCCTTTTTTCTCATTCCAAGAGCAAAACAGTTTCCATTTTATGGAGTAAGCCTTTCTAGTAGATGGCCTTCTGGCCACCAAAATGACATCCTGCCTCTTTGGGGAGTAGGGTCTGTTGTGGTGTTAAGGAATTTTCCGCAGCGTAGATTAGTGTTTTCAGCTGACTGTGAAGAGTTTTGTAGCTGTGCTGAGTCAGCAGAAGAGGCATTAGAGGTAGGGACCAGGGACGCGTATGTGTTACGCTCCTCAGGAGTGTACCAGTGTTGTCTTGGCCAGTCTGGAGCAATCAGTATCATCTTCGGGTCTGTCTGCTCTTGCTTTCAAGAGTACCTTGGGCAGAAGAGGCAGAGGTGGGAAAGCGTAAACTGTCCATGCTGTCCAACTGAATGAAAGGGCCCACTCTCCAGGCCTTTGGATGAAAGGTCCTTGAACAGAACTTTTCCAATTGATGATTCCTGTGGAGGCGAAGAGATCTATGTCTGGCCTCCCCGACGCTTGGATTATCTTTGGAAACACTGGAGGATGCAACTCCATTCATGTGGATCTGTCATATTTCTGCTTAGATTGTCTGCCAGCGTGTTTTCCAAACCTGGCAAGTACTGTGCCTGAAGTTCGATTTGCCATTCCAGAGCCAAATTCCCAAAGTGTCATGGCTAGTCTGCACAGGGGTATGAATGTGTTCCTCCTTATTTGTTTAAAAAATGTACCATTACTGTGGTGTTGTCTGTTCTTATCAATAATTGTCCTGGATGCAGGAGGTCCTTGAAAGCTCTAATTGCATTTATCACTGCTAGCATTTCTTTCTGATTGATGTGAAGGTGCTTTTCCTTTGGGACCATTTGCCCTGAATGTACACCTGTCGGTCATGTGCACCCCCAGGTGTAATCTGAGGCGCCTGTTGTGATGACTTGATTTGCTTGAGGCTTGCGTGGGTGTAGAATGGGAGACCTGTGCTTGTTTGACATGCTTGGGCCTACTATAGAAATTCCTTTTGCAAACATGGAATTATTGGTACATTGTTTCCAAATTGTGGCCGTGTTGAGACCATAGTTTTTTTAGGTACCATTGAAGTTTCCCTCATATGCAACTTTGCACATGGGATTAAAAGAATGCAAGATGCCATGAAGCCCATAGCCTGCAGGATTTTCCTTGCAGTAAGCCTGGTACAATTTGCTAGTATTTCGAAGTACTGGAGTTAGTTGCCTGTTTTTCTGGCGTAAGATAGGCCATCTGGGTGTTTGTGCCAAGCTGGCACCCAGGAAAGTTATTTTCTGAGATGGTGTTAGCCTGAATTTCTCTTTGTTGACTGTGTATCCCAGGAAATTCAGTAACCGTGTTACATAAGCCAGATGTTTCAGAAGTATGTGCTTGCTGTCCGCTTGGATCAGGCAGTCGCCCAAATAAGGGTAAATTTGTATCCCTTGAAGTCTGCAGTAGGTAATTACTGATGCCAGGCATTTCGTGAATACTTTATGGTAGATAAGCCAAAGGGCAATGCAGAGAATTGATAGTGAATTGAACCTGCAAGAAATCTGAGGTATCTTCTGCAGCTTTGTCTGATTGGGACATGCAGGTATGCCTCCTTGAGGTCCAATGTTACCAGCCAAAACCACTTGCCCAGCATGGGAAAAAGCTGCTGTAATGTGAGCATCTTGAATTTTGGCACAGTAAGAATGTGTTTTTCTTAGGATGGATAAGTCCAAAATGGGTCTCCAGTCGGTTCCTTTCCTTGGTACCAGAAATAGCTCGAATAAAAACCTTGACCTTGTTCGTGAGTAGGGCACTTACCTCTTGAATAGCTTTCATGTCTATGAGCTTTGAAATTTGTAGTTGTGCCTCTGCCCTTTGATTGTGTGGCAGGTTTGGCATGCCTCTCATTTTGGAAGAGTGTGAAATGAAATCTGTAGCCCTGTTTATAACATCCAGGATCCATTTGTCTGCTGTGACAATATGCCAATTTCTGTAAATAATGCCAGCTTTCCTCCCAAGGGTGCTGCCAGCTGAGACTTGGTTGGCATGGAAAGGAGGAAGTCATTGGGTTTGTTTCCTGTATTGTTGTGCACTGTCTTCACCACCTCTTGGTGCTGGAGTTTGCCATTGCCTGCCTCTATATGATCCTTGTGATTGTCCTCTGCCCCTTGTGCCTGTATCTACCTCTTTGGGGCTTGTCTGTGGCTGGAAAGGACCAGTTTTAGAAGGCCAATTTCTGCTAAAACGGGTGCTTGAACCTGTAGAAAAGCTTTGACAGTTTGCATAGATTTGGCTTTTTCTTCCATTTTCCGTAGCATCTCCTCAGCATTAGTACCAAACAGCACATCCTTTTGTAAAGGAGCATCTAGTAGTTTAAGCTTTCACATGATCAGGCAAGATTTGTTCCTAAGCCAGGCATGTCTACGAATGACTGATCCTGTAACAGCAGCTCTACTTGAGGCCTCTAGGGCATCATAGCCACATTGTAAGGTGTGTTTACCCACTTGGTCTGCACTGTGCATCATATATCCTGCAACTCCTTCAAATCTGGTTGTTCAGGGTGAGACATTTTATTCCTTAATTGTGATAACAGAAACTGCTGATATTTAAGCAT